>NW_026929750.1:0-38478 GCF_032062105.1 Saccostrea cuccullata | reverse complement strand
AAACCTAAAGCAGTTGTGATATTAATTGTTTTCTATTACTCATTAGTACTCATTTTTATGTGAAATTTTATAATTATCCATTTATTGTTCCCCAAAACCCAAAATATTTGTCGCATCAAAAAGTAAAATAGGAGGTGCACAATGGCATTATGTAAAAAAGATTCTGTGAATGTTTCATTAAATTTAACTCAGTGGTATGAGGAGTTGCGGATAAGAGATTGATTGATTGATTGTAAACTGTTTAACGTCCCTCTCCAGAATATTTCAACGGTATGGAGACATCACCATTGCCGGTGAAGGGTTGCAAATTTAGGCCTATGCTCGGCACTTACGGCCTTTGAGCAGGGGGGATCTTTATCGTGCCACACCTGCTGTGACACGGGGCCTCGGTTTATACGGTCTCATCCGAAGGACCACCCCATTAAGTCGCCTTTTACGACAAGCATGGGGGTACTGAGGACCTATTCTAACCCGGATCCCCACGGGATGCGGATAAGAGATGAATACCCCAAAGCGTAACAGACAGACAGCTAGACGGACAGACGGACGGACATACCTTTTACAGTATACCCTCCCACTTTTCAAGCAGGGGGTATGATGTTAAAGTATTGCTATTGACATCACTTATTCTTATGTCTCCGAAAGGGAGACATATTGTTTATTCTTGTTCCTTGGGTTCAATACTACAATCCATCAAAAATTTTTTCACCCCCCCCCCTTTAAAACAGATTTTGTCTCAAATAGGTGTCATTGAAGTTTTGAACATGAGAATTTGCAATCATGCTTCCGCCTATCAGTACTCTCAGTACTTTGATTGTTCATTGAATCCACTTGTCTATGTGTGTATAAAACAAAAACTGGTTGCTGTAAATTTCAGATATTTCAGTTAATATATTTATGGGATAATGACAAGTATCATAGCAGCTTTGATGAAGCGTTAAATTTTATTCTAGTTTACTGATTCTTAGCCCTTCATTTTTAATGCCCTGTCTCGATAAGCCCTTTTTTTCCCAGCTTCCCACAATTAAACTATGTGAAAGAATGTGGTCACAGTAAGTGTTATCAATTGATTAAAGATTCAATTATGCAATTATGAGAGAAAGTCAACCTTAATGTCATATCATTTCTGTTTTGTATGTCATCGATCTAATGAAATTATTTATTTAAAAGACCTGGTATGAATTAATTCTTTTAATTTTCCTTTTTGTTTCGGATATCATTTCCTTTGATAATTAGATACGAAGTGGTTCTATAAAATGTTGCTACCTTCATGAATAGCTAAACGCGATTTATATGTTTTTCTTAATGAACAATCATACATTCTTTTCCTTTTTGTTCCAGACTTTATATAAACATATCTCTGGTTTCATCAGGTTTAATTTCTATTTGATATTATTTCTTTATAAAGATATCATCAAGATATGTCGAAACTTTTTGGTTTTCGTAATCAAATAACTCTTGCATGCATACATCTCTATGATGATGATTTTTTAAAATGCATTTTTAATGTTTTGTCCCATTTAATCCTTAATTTTCATTTCTTAAAAAAAAACGCCTCTAGTAATTTAAGTCACGGTATTACCGGTACAAATATCACACAAAATACCAAATATATATAGTGCATGTTTTATACTAAACCAAAGCATTTCTTAAACTAGACAAAAGCATTTACTCAAATGAAACTCAATATGCAGTAATAAAGGGGGATTTTTCAATATTTCTTAGGTTTTTGAAAAATTTTGCTGAATATTTTTTATAATGCTCAATATTTTCATTTTGCTTCCCTAAACTTGTAAAATGGTCAGGTCTAGGCGATATGTTGACTTTAAATCGTGCTTTCAACACATGAATGGCAAAATGATGACTAAGTTATGTTCAACAAAAGATGCTCAGAATAATGTTCTGAACAATTTTCAACCGTTCAATATTTGCTTAACGTCCCTATTAAGGAGTTGAAGAGTTAGTCCCTTTTGCAAATATCTTGGAAACGAAAAAGAATCTCCGAATAGACTGAGTAGTTTTTGAATAAAAAATGTTCAAAATCCCGAGAACTTCAAAGTAAAACCAAGAAAAATGGATTTGGTACTCAAGTTAGGGGTGACGAGGGATTTAATTAAAATCCTCTCTTGAATCAAAAATGTTGATTTTTCTAATTGATGGATTTTCTTTAATCTGTTAAAAAAGGAAGACTGAAATTAATGCTTTATGTATTTAAGTGCATATATCTCTATAAAAACTCTAATAACCAACAAAAATGTTCAGGAAAATACAAAATCAAAAGTCCATAAAACAATACTAAATAGGAGTGGACAAAACACGGATCTCAAAACATCGGAGGTTGGATTAGGTGTTATGGATGTGACAGCATCCCCTGCCGATCGGTCACCTCCGCGTTATGTTCCTTGTCACGGTTCGAAAAAAACGGAAAATTCCTTGTTCGATTCAGTGTATAAATATGGACTAATAATGAGTATGCAAAACGTAGGTCAGCATTAGACTCAATTGTTTGTCAATATTTTACCTCGTTTTAGAAATTTCTGATACGTAGAGCATGCTTTTGTCAATTAAGAAAGGAAAGTAAATGCTCGCACATCTACCTAAGAATAGAATTGATAAAAACCAATAAACTGTACAGTCCCTGAAACGTTCTACTTTCCAATTTTTCCGTTCGCTCACCGTTCGTTCACCGTTCGTTCAGCGTTCGTTCACCGTTCGTTCAGCGTGCGTTCACCGTTCGCTCTTCGTTCACAGTATTGCGTTCACAGTTCACCGTGCGCTCGCGTTCACCGTTTACAAAACGTTCACCGTTCGCTCTTCGTTCCGTTTACTTTGCGTTCACCTTGCGTTCACCGTTCACTTATCGTTCAGTCTTCATTGTCATTCGGAACTCCGAAGTGAAAGGACTTATCTTTTTGATGGTAAGGATTTACATGGTTTTTTTTAATTAAATAAGTTAGATATCGTGTTTGAAGAATAATTATTTCATTGCAACAATTATGTAAGATATTTATATTTCTATTATTATAACTCAGCTTTTATTTATTTCATGAATTTTCCCTGGAAAATAATTAATACATTAAGTACCTACATGTATGTAGAACGATGCTAAAATATTAACTTCAAAAAAGGGCAATGTACAAATGTTTCACGCACGGCATCAATTTGAAGTACATTTAAAGAGGACAAATTAATAATGGATGTATTAAAATTAATCCAAGTCTTTTACAGAACAATACATAAAAAAATATTTCTACAGTAACACGTATTTAAACTACATGTAGGTTTGAGAAATATGAACAGTACTGCAAATATTCAGTTAATTAAATATCTTTAGAGATAATTAAATTGATGGTGTGGTTTTAAATTTTAGAAAAGACCAACTGTTTTAAATAGTCTATTATTAGAGAAGGAAAATTCCTTCCTTCACCGTACCTAAACATATTTTTTAAAATATGTTTTTTGCCATTCAGAATAATTAAGACCCCCCCCCCCCGGTGCCTTTTTTCCCGAAATAAAATTCTTATTCAGTTTTTACAGTATATTTTAATTTATATTTAATTTTAATTGTAACACAAGAAAATCAGTCTTAAAACCAACGTCAAACAGTCATTAAACAATAGTATTTTAGTATAAATTTGTGCCGACAGAAGTATTCTAAATTGGCAAGGAATATGTTTCACATTCAATTTAAAACTTAATCCTTCCAAGTATATGCAGGGATGCAAAAATCAGATCTATAAATGATTGGGAAAAATATTAAAATTTCTTGGAATACTAAGTGACTCTTTGCCTTCGGCATGTTCGGTGAAACGCGATTTCCACATCTCCACTGTGTCGAATTATTTTGATTGACAACACAAGCACGCTACTACAAATGTAGCACGGACTTCCTGTGAACTGTGTGAACTTGATGATGGAAAATAAAAGCCAATGATTACTGTCAAATGGATTTGTTAATCTAAAAGGAAAAGATTACTTTTATTGCTCGGAATATTTAGGAAAAATAATAATAATTTTTATTTGATACAATATAAATCTGAGAATTGAGGGGTTATCTCTCTCTCTTACTCTCTTTCTCTCCCTCTGTCTCTCTCTCTCTCGTACATTTCTCTGTTCAATAAAAATGACAACACGTTACTTATTTAGTTTTGAAAATTTAATCTACGCATTTATTACAAATAATTTGAATGCCTCTTTCCAACATCTTGACCGAGTATAATCACGGCCGGGAAATGTCTACAGATACATGAAGAAGTTAGCTAAAATAATCGTCATAAAAGAATAAAAAGGAACATAAATATAGAATATTTTGCAGTAGTATTTAAATAAAACGAGAATTTTTATGCAGTACGATAACAGTCAATGTCAACAGATAATTGTGAATTAAAAAAAAAATTCCATTATTTTACTCAGAATTGCCGTGGCACGGAAATACATGTACGGTTGTTTCAACCCCGTACATTGTAATTAATTCATTCTATAAGTAGTAGTTTTATCTTCAGAAGTCCACATTATTTTATTAGTGAAAAGAATAAGCATAATTATTTACTATATTAGTAGATTAATTTATTTTTAACAACACACGGTAACAAATACACGTTTGACGGCGATTAAAATCATGTTATTAAAATATCGATTTAAACATAGATATGTGCAGAAAAAATTTTTTATTAATTAATTAATTAATTTATTTATTTATTTATTTATTGGTTATCTCAGTAGTAGTTTCATCTCCTAAAGTCCACATTATTTTATTAGTTAAAAGAATGAGCATAATTATTTACTATATAAGATTAATTTATTTTTTAACTACACGCGGTAACAAATACACGTTTGACGGCGATTGAAATCATGTTATTAAAATATCGATTTAAACATAGATATGCAGAATTTTTTATTTTTTATTGTTTATTCATTTATTTATTTATTTCTCTTTTTCATTTATCTTATTTAAAAGTTTTATTTATATTATTTTTATTTTTTAACTACATAACAAATACACGTTTGACGGCGATTAAAATCATGTTATTAAAATATCGATTCAATGCAAGGAAAAGACCAAAGGCATTCCGAATAAATCGTTTATCGTGCGTTCACCGTTCGTTCACCGTTCACTTTGCGCTCGCGTTCGCGCTCCGTTCGCGTTCTGCGATCACTCACCGTTCACCGTTCACACATCGTTCACCAAGTTGCGTTCACCGTTCGCACATCGTTCACTCACCTTTCGTTCACCGTTCAGGTGGGAAAGTAGAACGTTTCCGGGACTGTATCATGCAAAAGTATTCCTATTTTGTTAAAATTGTTTTATTACTTTCATTGTGTCATTATTTTCTTCCTCTCTTTATTTATGTTTGATTACTTTTCCCCTATGCTGAGGTTTTCGTAGAAAATATCAGTTACACATTATGTAGCAATATATGGAAATCTGTATTCCGATTATGTTCGGGTTGGAGAATTTTGTTATTGGAATATTGTTTGCTGAGTTACCGATTCTAGGAACCTTATTTACCTTTGCTTTTCCAGGGATCCGTATATCTGCTGAGTTAAAGATTCTAGACCCTTATTCCACCTCTGGTGTTCCAGTGCGAGAAATAAAATTTGTTAACAAACGGAGTTCCTGCTTCGAGACGGATTTCCACGGTAAAAACAGTGAAACCTATCATAATTTTTAGCACTCTGTCTGGGAAATGTCCTTCTATTGTGCCTTTAACCTCAGCCCACCATTAGAGTGAGATGTCGCAATTGGATGATTTATTAAACGGATACATAACATTTCCACAGTAATAGGTTTTAGAGTTGCATCTCTGTTTTAGCTAAGATTTTAACTGGATCACAGTTATCCAATCAGATAAAGCAAAACACAAACACTAAAACCTCCTCCAAAGCTGTCAATGTAGAAAATTTTATGCATTAATAAATTGTCCAATTCCTTGTCATTTTTTTATATACAGTATTAGGCCAATCTCTAAACGTGAAAAAAAAACCCAGAACAATCTGCTTGCATAGAACGACATACTGATATGATTGACGTTGAAATTTAATATTTTGAGATATTTTACGCTCTTACATATTTTTTTCAATTAAAAAAGGGGGTGGTATCGATCCATAATGGAGGCGCCTGTGGTAATATCTGTTAAATAATCCTAGTAGCCATGATGTTTGTTTACATTAGGTAAGATCGAGCTATTCCTTGATGTAAATGCTTGTTATTTTATTTTTTTTAATTATTAGATATACAGTACACTCAATTATTTCTGAATAACTTTGATCTGATTGTTTCAAAGGTAGATAAGCAGGGGACCGATGGTACTCACAACATAGATATAGAAGGTCCGTCCTGCAGTAATTGGTTACGATTCGTTAATTCTCCCGCCAGATGTCAGCAGCAAAATGTTATTCCTATCACGTGTGAGGGCATCATCTTCGATATGACGTCACCTGACGCAGAGCCGGGTGAAGAGCTTCTAATCTGGAATGGGAATGGATATGGGAGGTTTCTAGGCGTAAACCGCATACATCCGGGCTATTAAACAATACATTTTATGGTTAATTGTTTACGTTCGGGTATTTAAACAATCTACTTATCACATTACTTGACCATATGCAATGTGGTTATTAAAACCTTTTTATGCCCCCGTGAAGGAAGTTTCAGGGGGTTTATTTAGTTTTTGTCGTGTCCTTCCGTCTGTCTGAACGTCTCTCTCTCTCTCTCTCTCTTTCTGTGTGTGTGTGTGTGTGTGTGTGTGTGTGTGTGTGTGTGTGTGTGTGTGTCTGTCTGTTCGTCCACAAAAACCTTAACCTTGCCCATCTCTTTTGATTTAGTGGAGCTTTGACTTTCATATTTCACATGTGTATTCCGTGTGACAAGACTTTTCTTTGGGTACCACATAACTTGACCTTTTGACCTTAACCTAGGAGTTTGACCAAGTTTAACACATAAATTCTAAACTTTTACTTTGGCCATATCATTTGAATAGTGGATACCAGGCTTGTTCTAATTCACATATATATATATTTTGTTAAGAGACCTTTCATGGGATACCAATATCTTTGACCTTGTAGATTAAAAACTCAAACCTTGGCCATAACTTTTTAACGGTAAGGCCTAGGGCTTTTAATCTTCACCTAATTAATCCTTGTGACAAGACCTTTCATTTGATATTAAAAACCTTGACCCTCTGACCTTGACCTTGGAGTTTGACACATTTTTGCACAAAAAATCCAAACTTTTAATTTGGTCCTAATTTATAGATACTAGGAATTTAATATTTCAAATATCGATTCTTTGTGACAAGTGCTTTCTATTGAAACCATCAATTTTGACCATTTGACCGTAGACATTTCCGTATTTACAAGAAAACTTTAACTTTGGCGATAACTTTTGAATTGTAAGGTTTAGGTCTTTCAAACTTCACTTATGTAGTCATTGTGAAAAGACTTTTCATTGGATTTCAACACTTTTAACACTTTGACTTTGACCTTGGTTTTTGACCTACTTTTTACAAACAAATCGGAGTTTTTCCTACCTTTAAAACGCTTACCTTGGTTGTAACCTTTAAGCAGGTGGTGCAAGGGTTTTTTGTGTCATATTTGTATTTTATGGAAAGGCCTTACATTAAGTACCAACATATTTGATCTGCATTTGAGAAAGCTTTACCTTCGATATGTTGCCATACGGGGGCATCAGTGTTTCACAAACACATCTTGTTATTACATGATGTTGTTTCTTGAGAGGTTTTAAGGCGTAAACCCCATACATCTGGGTATATATGTAAACAATTTATTCATAACATGCTTTCATTTTTATCACATGCGTACAAAAACATTTTTGTCAAATTTCTCCAATATGCATTTGATTAAAAAAATGATGCTCTTTCAGAAAAAAATATGTAGATTATATTTTAACTCCTTTGCCAAAAAAGTTATATAGATTTTTTGTGCTTTCTACAAATATCGCTTTAAACGTAATAAAAAAAATGCACATTAAATCTGGAAAAAAATATTTCTGCAGTGCATTAAAATTGTTTATTTCTAGTTTCACCCATAAACATTACATTCCTTTGTTATTCAAATTGAAATAAGTTTTGGCCTAGGTTTGCTTATTCTCTTTAGAAAATATTCTATTGTTGCATATACCACGATGCAAAAAAGAGAACACATTCCCTTCAAATGTCTATTGAATTTGGATTCGGTAGATCAAATTTCATATTTTTTTTAGAGCATGCAGGATGTAAAGCAACAACTCATACAATGTATTGTATCGGTGGTGTTTCAAATTTGAAGATGATATAATTTTTTTCTTGTCCTTTTCTGCAGAAGTTGATCTCAACTGTTCCTTTGCATTTCGTGCCAATGTTTTGACATTTGACGACAGACTCATGTTTGATAATTGGACACCTGTAACGTATCAGAACTGGAATCCTAACGAAGAGGGTGAGGCGGCAGTTGACCCAATCTTTGGCCTCCTTTTGACTTATCATAACGACGGTAGGTGGCGCTGCGTGACTGAGAGGAATATCGTAACAAAGATTGCAGCAAAAATAAGATTGTAATATAGTTGATGGATTTGCACTATTCGGTTTAGAGAGATAGAAGATACGAGCTCTGAAGATATAAATAAACCTACTTACTTGCGTATGAAAAGATGGATTTAGTTAAAAGGAATTGAAGATGCGGACCGATAGGAGTTTAACTTTTAATCTTGACGGTTCCCAGAGATAAATCATTTAGGGTGACAAAGATAACGACGGAGAGCTCTAAAGATAAAAGTAATTAAAGAAATATTAAAATATGCAGGACATGTACGGGAGTATAAATGTAGCTCAGTGAGACAATTCGGCAGTGGAATGCTGGATTTTGTCTCTTTCTGGTTGCATTTATACAGGTAAGATTATTTTGTAGACTTGGGCGCGTTTTGGTAAACATCATTAAATTTTCACATAGCTTATTTTATTTACAAGTTAAACTTTTTTATATTATAAGTAGTTATATTTATAATATGGTTTAGAATCTTTCGTAAAATTATTTATTGTAATTATAAATATTAGAAATAGATTGTTTACTTTAATAAAGAGTGGAATGCTGGTTGGGTAACATCGCCACTCCCCATTAGCTGTTATGCGCTGGACATGCAGAAAGAGAATAAATAAATCCAAGGGAGATAAATGCAAACTTGGACATTAAGAGCCTAATGAACTTTGTCTGGTCAGGACCAGGGAATTGGAAAAAGGTTTTCCCTGGCCCTTAAAACCTCTCACATGCGGAAAAGCGAGAAATGATCCCTGGAGTTCATAATCAGATCCAGTCACCAGACAAATAATATAAAAGTCATAAACAAAACCCCAAGTCACAAACAAATCCACAAAATAAACAGAATTCCCCAAAAGAAAATTCGTATTTACGAAAGGAACTACACGTACTATACAGAAGAAGACGGACTAAAACTCCCCTTTATTTGTTAGGATTCTCTGTTTTATTTGGAGCCGGAAGAGCGTTCTGTTACGAAATGTTTCATTCTCTTTTAATTACAATAAACATTTGCAACCATTATCTTTTTTCTATATAATTTCTTTAAGCATGGTGTTAAAAGTTCTAAATCATTAAGTGGAGTCTTCTTAAGTTTACTTCGGATCGATTATTCGTCTCCTCGGAAGAGATCTATACTTATCCTTATGTTTTAAATAAACTATAAATAGCATATACACAAAGACATACCGTGCATTATATTGTTTCGTTATTTTCCCAAGAAAACTTACGCCGGTATCTCTTCAAACCATACGTACAGACATTTTATCACAAAGTGTTTTTTTTTTTTTATTAATTTCTATCCGTAATGCAAAAAATAATGGACAAATACATTTTACTGTGACGTCGGTCCATCTGTCTGTTTGGGATTTTTTTTCTGATTTATCTGTAAGTGGGGAAATCAATTAGCCCTGACTGCAGCCTTTAATTGGTTTGAGCGATGGATTTCATATTTCACAGGTGTATATATTATAAAAGAACCTTTCCTTGGGTTCAAGTTTGTTTCTTTATTTTGACTTTCATATGAAAATTTAAGTCTTGGTCAAATGAGCTATGCCTTTAATATTTCACTTGTGTATTCCACGTGTAAAAACTTTTCCTAGGGTACAAGTATTATTGACTTTGATCTTCATGTTTGACTCACTTTTAAAGAAGTTTTCAAAATTTTAATCTTAGCGTAGCTATTACACGGTTAAATCAAGTGATATCATACTCCTCACACTAATATTTTGATAAGACCTTCTCTTGAGTACAAGCAGTAATGACCTTTAACCTTGAACTTAGGGATTTGACCTACTTTTCAAAAACGTTAACTTTGTACGTATTTACTGAATATTTTGTGCTAGAGGTTAACTATTTTACCGGTTCATTTCTTGTGGTGAGATCTTCTCTTGAATACCAATATTTTCTTTTTAATCTTCATCCTTTTGTTTGGACATAAGACTTTGACCTTCTTTTGAAAAACTTTGGTTATAACTTTTGAATGGTTGATTTCGTAAATTTTATATTTCACCCGGGTATTCTTTCTGAATTTTTTTCGGGCATCATTAATATTGACTCCTTGACCTTGTCCAGTTTGACCTACTTTTGAAAATCTCTAATTTGGTCTTCAGTTTGGAACAATTGCTGCTTTTATGGTTTTTATTTTTGAAGGTAGACTCACTGTGAGAAACGTTTCTTTTGGTACCAAAACTACCTACTTTTTGACCTGTTTGACCAAACAACAACATTAATCAAAAGCCTCTTTGTTTCACAAACTTATCTTGAATTTTCATCATTATCTCCTAAAACTTTTCCCATTGATTAAATAACAAATTTCAAGTTGCAGTCTATTAATTTTTTGATATATATAAACCATAGTCTACATATTGCAAAATAGAGAAGACTTGTCACACATATTGAATCATTTAAAAAAAAAAGATGTAGTCTCATAATTGCAAAGGTATTTGCAAACATATTGATTAAGGACAGGTGAAACAAACAAACTTTTTCATTGAAAAAGATTAAATATCATGTCACAAGTTTAGAAAAGTGGATGGTTCTTAGATTTTGTTCTCCTAAGAACTGGAATATGAAAAACACTTGTAAAATATTAGTAATATTACAATGAAAACACAAATATAAACAAATCACGTTTAGTAAAGGTTTACAGGTGAAAACAAATTTCAGAATATGTTATCTTGGTGCTAAAAAGTGTAATGTAAACTGAAAAAAATATACCAAGCCAGGTGAATTTTATTAGGAAAAGCTAAATTGTAAAAATCAGCCTATGTGATATTGCTAATTTTTTGTCATTTTGTTCCTCCTCTTTAAATTCACCTGGCTTGGTATATTTTTCTAAAGTTTATACTACACTTATAGCAGCAAGGTAACATATTATGAAATTTGTTTTCACCTGTAAACCTTTACTGAATGTGATTTGTCTATATTTGTTTTTTTATTGAAATATTACTAATATTTTCCTAGTCTATTTAATTTTCCAGTTCTTAGGAGAAAATATTCTAAGAATTATCCACTTTTCTCAACTTGTGACATGATATTAAATCTTTTTCAAAGAAAAAAATTGTTTGTATCATCTGTCCTTAATGTTACCTCGCTATGTTTTATTTGCAAAGACAGTTGCAAATATAAGATAACATCTTTCAAAAAATAATGATTCAGTGCTTTTGTTTTTTCTAACTCCTTGTCGTGTTTTGCAAATTTGATATTTTTTTCTAACTTACTTGAGTTATCTCTTTCCTAAATAACAATAAATTTAAATGATCTCAAATTTTGCTTTTAACGTTTGTGACGTCAGAATAAAAGGCATATTACACATGTTACCTTTTGACCCCCGATCTGTGTTTAGGGTGTTTTGAAAAAAAAATACACAACAAAAACTTACAATATCGATATAAGTCTGCTATAACGTATATTTAATTAAATCGGAACCATCTTGATGTATTATATGTCTCAGGATGCCATGTCAAATCACCTGTGTATGAGAAATGAGAAGAAAAATTAATTTTCCAAATTGACTATTAAGAAAACAATCTTATGTTAGCAATTAACCAAACGTGTTTCAGAGTCAAAGAATATTTAGAGACACATTTTGTGAGATATAAACTTTATAAAATCTGATCATTGCTGATTATTATTTACTTCCCCTTAAGAAAAAAAATAAACAAACAGTTTTATTCAAATCATTGCCTAGTCTATTATATCTTAGATAAAATATTCCATTTTTTGTAAACTCTATATACGAATATTTCGCCCAGGATTTACTTTATTCATGTATAATGCCATGCGTGATCGTGCGCAATTTGCAAGCAATTAAAAATATTTAACAAGGCAGAAAAAGGGTATTTTGTAATTTCTTTTAAATACAATGACTCATAAAGTCAGGTATCTTCATATTACAGAAAGGAAGCAGGTGAGATGGTTCTGTTTTCATGTTTTTATACAAAAGCATAGACTAGATTGTTTTCATAATGAGAATCACTAATATTATTTCAATTTGAACTCCGGAGGAAACCTTTCTTTCAATGAGCAAATTTAGTTTATAATTAATGAATCCCAGATGAAAATTCACCTGTAAGTTGTTCATGAATTGTGAACTATTGAGAAGAATTGATACATAAAATACACAAACATTTTTGTTTTTGTACTGAACTCTCTCCCTTCGCCAATCTTTCTCATTCCTCGAAAAAAGAATTAATGTAGATGTATTAAAACGGACGTGTGTATTTCGTTTTCAGTCTTTTTTTTTAATTTCTTTTTATATTACCATGCAAAAGATTCATTTCTTCCTTAAGCTTTCTCTACAGCTTGAGACGTTATCTGCAGAAAACACTCAGCAAGGTTAGAAATGTCCACACGTCTTAAAATATTCCTACAAAAACTGTATTAAATATATAAATAATATTTTAATTAATTTAATAGCATATGTATGAATGGAATCCCTACTGAATTTGACCAATGCGATTTCAATTACATCAATTATTTATAACGTGACATATTTAAAATTAGAAGGAAAAACTACTATGAGGATCGTAGACGTTCAACGATATACGGATAATTTTTTACCATAAAATTGACAGGTTTTTTTTCATTAAAAAAATTTCTAAATGCGAAGATTTTTGAGAGCAACATCTCTACGCCCGAGAATTATATAAAATTGAGTAGTCTTTTGCTAATACTTGTTCCTTACATTAAAAAATGGAAAGCCACATGTGTCTAAAAAGCTATAATATATTGTTAAGGGGATATCGTTGAACGTTATCGATTGGTTGTCCCTGTGATTATAGTTTGTTCATGCATATGCAGAACTGCTGCTTTATATTAGGCCTATTCGTTTTCAGTTTAACTGTAAAGACTTCAAAATATTTATAAATGCATTTATAAATGTATTAGAAAATATGTTTCAAGTTTAGTCAGATCATGCTCATCTAATTTTGATTTTCTTATTCACAAGCTTCAATAATTGCTTGATCTAATTTTCAAGTACAGAGAAATGGAGTGTCAAACTAGTATATGATGTCATCTCAGTCAGTTCAGCGAGATCAAGGTGGTTTTAATTCTACATTCAAATTGTGTTTTAATACAAAGATAATGAAACACATTCATTTATGTTTATAATATTTATGATAAATTACTTTTGTAAGAGTGTATGAAAGAAAACCAGTTTTTATTCGCCAAGGTTCACCTGTACAGTTTTACCGTGACGTCATAATAAATTTCCTTAGGCAATGCATAAACTTATTTACCTATATTGGAGTCCGTGACCTAGCTGCGAATATAAAAAAAAGTACTATCTACACTTTTTCTGGAAGAATCTTGATATTAAGAATAAAATAAGTTTCTCCATTCTTGAAAAGGCCGAATATTTTAGCTTCATCATTGAAAATCATTTTACATGAATAGAGTAAATCATTTATATATTCCTCCTGTTGAAGAAACTTAATATTGTAGATTTTAGCTTGTAAATGATACTTTTTGAAAATTACTTTACTAAGTTGTTGATAGAAAAGCATGTCCCCATTTAAGCATAGATTCGTGGCTCCGTTTTATGTCCCCTTTTACTTCATTTAGTTAACGAAAATCTTAATTATTATGCATCTAACCTATAATTTGTTATCTTTGTGGTGCACTACTTGCACATATTTACACTGAAAACAGCTCTTTAGTTTTGCTTAAGGTATATAAAAAGCCCTCTAGTGGATGTTAATTCCGGAATGTTGTGCCAGTCTAAGTTTGTTTTTTATTGTGTTTTATTAATATTAGGAGTAGGCGCGGCAGTTCATTGATCGATCAAAACACTTAATAGGGATCCTGTTTGTCTGTTAACTCCATTACATTAACAGTAACTCTAGTATATTCTATTACACAGACTAGAGTTTATCAATAGAATCTTTAAACTCTATTTCTTAAACAGGAACTCTATCACATTTGCAATATCTATATTACATTAAAATGAACTCTATTACATTAACAGAAACTCCATTGCATTACCAGAAACTCTTAATTCTATAAAATTAACAGAGACTCTATTACATGAACAGGGACTCTATTACGATAACAGACACTTTATTACATTAACAGAAACTCTTTTACATTAATCGGAACTCTATCAAATTGTCTAACTTGTATGAACTTGCGCGTGTTTACTAGTACAATCCCATAGTTTTATTATCTTCTAACCTTGTCTAAAAAGATCAATAAGGTAGTTTGGGAGTTGCTCTTCCTTTCCTGTCTTGTTTTCTTAGAAATAGGTAGCTTTAATAGTTACTAATATGCAGAATGCCTTCGAAAGGGGTTAGTGTTTTATCATTAGTTGCTTTATTTTTGTCGTACATGTGTGACAACTATTTTTAATATTCCGACTTTTTTTCTCTTGAATAGGTGTAAACCTGAGTGTGAAGTTTTCGGAAATGAAAACATCTTTTTAAACCGAATGATGGTAGTAAATCTTAATTTCATGAGAATAAATAAATTGTATTAAACATTTGTATATATTTAAATTATTAAGCTTATTTTTCATATAATATATTTCTTATAACTTTATTTCAGATTCAACGCTTATTTTGTCATTTAAAGGATCCATAAGATAAAGGGCATTTCTTTTGCATGTCTCTTATGTAAGAAACCCCCCCAGATATAATATCCGTCACTTATTAAATGATAATTATATATTAGCGGATACACACTTGATCAGTAAAAGTGCAATCATGGATAGACACTTTGAAAAAAAAAAGATATTATTTTTAACAATACAGGTAGTCCTGATATTGTCAAAAAGCGAAGTTTGAAATTCATTTTATATCTTGTAAAAATACTGTGATTGCAAGGTAAGGACAATTTCTAAAATATTTTATTTCTCTTCCCACTTTGTGCAGATTTCATGAAGGATGGTGTGAAAAGTTCTATATATAAACACATTCCTAATACTAAGGTATGTACAGCAAAATTAAAAGTGCATCGTTTAGATTATATTTTCACCTTATACATTTTACAATTGCCAATAATATCATATTTCAAATATCTACGAGGGACGTTCAAAAATTACGCGGACTTGTTGCACAGAAAAAAAAATATTTGAAGACATGATCGGGCAAAATGTTACACATAATATAAAAGAATCTTTACTTATATGGTCTTCAACATTTCATATCAAAATTTTGTAAATTGGTATCAATTTTGAGTGATTTTTTAGGACATATCATTAAGTCACGGAGCAGCAAAATCTTCGACGTCACAGGCATTATGAAAAAATATGTGATTGAGTTTTCATTTTCTCAAAATTTTCCCAAGAGTACCTGTGCAGTGTGAGATACCTTATCTACTCAACATCCAAACAACATTTCTTGTCAAGAAATTCTTAGTCTTCTTAAAATCTGTTAAAGATGTAAATAATATTCTTTTTTTTTTTGGTTTTAAAACTAAAAACTGCATGTATTTATCAGATATTGTGTGATATTATTGACTCTCAATCACCTTCTTTACAGTCCGGATAAAGTTTTCGTCGATAATCTTCTTCCCGTCCTCCCGTATAGCCTTTTTACAGAGGTCTAATGATCTACAATTTCTATTTGCTATTTGTGGACGAATTTCACAAATACCCTAGTTTACTACATATTTTATTATGCATATTTTGGATCTATGTTTGCGATATCTCGAGCATTACACATAATTTAACAAAATTTGGTGCGCCGTCATTTCAGAAAACGTCATTTTCACAGTTGCTTTCACGGTAATCGCATGAGAGAAAATTCAATTTATTTCTGTTATTACTTCAAACATCACTCCAGAAATCTAATTACATAATAGTAGAACAATTTAAAGATACATTTGAGAAAATTGTCGAAAAATATCGCGAATTATATAAAATAGATGAGTTTAATTTTGGATTCCGCATGCTTTTGCTTCTAATTTTTTTGTCGTGCTCCGTACCTCTCCATCAGCGATATCAACATACCGATAATCTTTTTTTTAAAAATACAGATATTTTGCCCAAAATTATTGGAATCTTTAAGATTCATATTTCTGTGAAATTTCATAACTATATGACGTCTGTAAGAGTAAATATTAGCACAGTCCGCGTAATTTTTGAACAGCCCTCGTATGCAGACAATAAATCAACAAATCACACAAAATACACTAAACTGGTCTGTAGATCGAAGGTCACTGTTGGGCGGCGTTAGGAACTCTTTTGTGTGCAGTGTTTACAGCTTCCTTAAAGCTAGACCTCTACCATTTAATTTCCTGTCATTAGAATTTCACTGAGTTTGCCATTATTTTTATAACATACTGGCAGTTAATTTTAGATTATACATAAAATTATGCGTCCTTGACATTATTTTGTACATGTAAGATTCCTCTAGGTTCCTTGCCACACCAGAGAGATAATCTGACCACGCCTCCAGGATTCGCCATGATATCTTCGTCACTTCCGGGAGCGGGGATGGGCGCATGGGTGGAGACCTTTGTTCCGAAGTTCACGATCCTCGATGTTTATGAAGGACTTTTTCACACGGTAGACAAGAAGGACGATTTTTATTCACACTGTAGACAAGAAGGACGATTTTTATTCACACTGTAGACAAGAAGGACGATTTTTATTCACACTGTAGACAAGAAGGAGTATTATTATTCACACTGTAGACAAGAAGGAGGATTATTATTGACACTGTAGACAAGAAGGAGGATTATTATTGACACTGTAGACAAGAAAGAGGATTATTATTCACACTGTGGACAACAAGGAGGATTTCTATTCACACTCTAGACAAGAAGGAGGATTTTTATTCACACTGTAGACAAGAAGGAGGATTTTTATTTACACTGTAGACAAAAAGGAGGATTTTTATTTACACTGTAGACAAGAAGGAGGATTATTATTCACACTGTAGACAAGAAGGAGGATTATTATTCACACTGTGGACAAGAAGGAGGATTTTTATTCACACCGTAGACAAGAAGGAGGATTTTTATTCACACTGTAGACAAGAAGAAGATTATTATTCACACCGTAGACAAGAAGGAGGATTTTTATTCACACTGTAGACAAGAAGGAGGATTTTTATTCACACTGTAGACAAGAAGGAGGATTTCTATTCACACTGTAGACAAGAAGGAGGATTATTATTGACACTGTAGACAAGAGGCAGGGTTATTATTCACACTGTAGACAATAAGGAGGATTATTATTCACACTGTGGACAAGAAGGAGGATTTTTATTCACACTGTAGACAAGAAGAAGATTATTATTCACTCTGTAGACAAGAAGGAGGATTTTTTATCACACTGTAGACAAGAAGGAGGATATTTATTCACACTGTAGACAAGAAGGAGAATTTCTATTCACACTGTAGACAAGAAGGAGGATTTTTATTCACACTGTAAACAAGAAGGAGGATTTTTATTCACACTGTAGACAAGAAGGAGGATTTTTATTCACACTGTAGACAAGAAGGAGGATTTCTATTCACACTGTAGACAAGGAGGAGGATTTTTATTCACACTGTGTAGACACAGACAAGGAGGATTTCTATTCACACTGTAGACAAGAAGGAGGATTTTTATTCACACTGTAGACAAGAAGGAGGATTTTTATTTTTATTCACACTGTAAACAAGAAGGAGGATTTTTATTCACACTGTAGACAAGAAGGAGGAATTTTATTCACACTGTAGACAAGAAGGAGGATTTCTATTCACACTGTAGACAAGAAGGAGGATTTCTATTCACAATGTAGACAAGAAGGAGGATTCCTATTCACACTGTAGACTAGAAGGAGGATTTTTTTCACACTGTAGACAAGAAGGAGGATTATTATTCACACTGTAGACAAGAAGGAGGATTTCTATTCACACGGTAGACAGGAAGGAGGATTTTTATTGACACTGTAGACAAGAAGGAGGATTTTATTCATGGCAGATAAAATCATACAGAGAATCAAACAAAATGAAAACGAAATGAAGCTGAGGGACTAAATGTTTCCACTGCATCCGTCTGTCTGTATATCTGTCCGTCAAGATGTCCTTCTGCCCCTCTGTCTGTCTGTCTGTCCCACTTGGTTTTCTGCATTTTTTTATGTAACTACTGGCAGATTTTGAGCTGATTTTTTGTATGTAAGTGTATTTTGATCAGTTGCAGATCAAGTTTGCATTTTGTTACGCTTCAAAACTTTTATCTTATTTGTTCTAAATGCTTGCAGACATCGAGCAGATTTCTTGTTTGACCTTGATGAGCTAGAGATCAAGTTTGATTTTTTTCTGCTTCAATATTTTTTGATAAAACTGGAATTTTTATTCCACATGTTCCAGGGGGAACCACATTACACTTTCCGGTAGGGGACTAGCATTGTTAATGCAACACGCTCACAAGGCTTTAAATTTTAGATGTGTTTAATCCTTAATTATTCCGAAACGAAATTATTTCTTAACAATTATGTTCCTGAAATTAATGTTTAACAAGTAGAATCTTATTGTTTTCAAAGGTAGATAAACAGGGGACCGATGGAACTTACAACATAGATGCAGAAGATGCGGCCTGTAGTAACTGGTTACGATTCGTTAATTCTCCCGCCAAATATCACCAAGAAAATGTCATTCCTATCACGTGCGGGAGCATCATCTTCTATATGACGCCACGTGACGTAGAGCCGGGTGAAGAGCTTTTTGTCTGATATGGGGATGGATATGGTAGGTTTTTAGGCGTAAACCGCATACATCCGGGTAATTGAACAATATAGTAATTTTATGGTTATTTGTTTCCATCTGGGTAATTAAATAATCTACTTTTCACACAACTTGACAGTATAAATTCTGGATTAAAAAACAATTTTTAGTACATGCTGTTGTTTCTTACTTCTGCAGCAATATAACTTCATCACTTGTGTACTGAGTGTATATATCGCAAGAGCATGCTCTACGTATGAACAATTTCAAAACGAGCTAAATTTTTGACAGCAAATTAATGAAACAAGAATATCAGCAGTCTCGTTTTAAAGTCATCATTTCGTAAGTTCAATGGTCAATACAATGACCTTGTCAGCAAATAGAAGTTATCATTGAGTCAAAGGCCGACTGACGTTTGGCTTACTAATTGTTATTCTGTTATTTACACACTGAATTGACGACGGATTTTCTCCGTTATTTCCCGATCATGATAAAGAGCACACGGTTGGTGTGACCGGTCAGCAGGGAATGATCGCTACTCCATGGCACCTGATCCCATCTCTGATATTGATATTGATATTGAATACTGTTCATTATCTCTATATCCTTACTGAGGCGTAAATACTATACACATGAGTATATGATGAAAGAATTTATCCATAACATGCTTTCATATTTATCACATAAATACAATGGCAGAAAATGTTCTTGTCAAATTTCTCTTATTTACATATGATCAAAGATAGATATTCTTTCATTTAAAAAAATGTAATTTATGTACAAAACCTTCTGATAAATATTGAGATTTTTTTGCGTTCTACAAATCTGATTTTTAACTTTTAGATTAAAAAAATGTCATGTTAAATATGGAAAATATATTTTCGCAATGTATCAAAATTGTGAATTTCTAATTTGATTCAAAAACATTATGTTGGAATCAAACACCACCTAACGGTACTTTTTTCCTTTGTTCTTCAAATTGAATTGAGGTTTTGACTAGGTTTGATTATTCTCGTTAGAAAATAATCTATTGTTACATATGCTACCACGCAAAAAGGGATGCATTCCCCTTAAATGTCTATTGAATTTGGATACATCCAATCAAATTTTATCAAGTGTTCTAGTGTAAACAGGATGTTAAGCAACAAATCATATTGTATAGATGGTGTTTAATCATTCTAGACAAGAAAGTATGAATCCTTAAACATACAAGTAAGCT
This sequence comes from Saccostrea cuccullata, assembly GCF_032062105.1. Lineage (NCBI taxonomy): Eukaryota > Metazoa > Mollusca > Bivalvia > Ostreida > Ostreidae > Saccostrea > Saccostrea cuccullata. Next base: position 18,077 of record NW_026929750.1, on the reverse strand, counting down.
ATTACTATGACAAAGGGATAGGTTTTGGAGTATGATATAATTTTTTCTAGTCCTTTTTTGCAGAAGTTGATCTCAACGGTTCATTTGCATTTCGTGCCAATGTTTTGACACTTGACGACAAGGAAAGACTCATTTTTGATGATTGGACACCTGTGACATATCAGAACTAGAATCCTAACGATGAGGGTGAGACAGCAGTTGACCCAATCTTTGGCCTCCTTTTGACTTATCATAACGACGGCAGGTGGCGCTGGGTGACTGAGAGAAACTACACATACTATACAGGAGAAGGCGGACTAAAACTTCCCTTTAATTGTTAGGATTTAATTTGGAGCCAGAGGAGTGTTCTGTAACATAATGTTTCACTTTCTTTTAATTAAAATAAACATTTGCAACCATTATCTTTTTTACATATAATTTCATTAAGCATGGTGTAAAAAGTTCTAAATCATTAAATGGATTCTTCCTAAGTTTACTTCGGATCGATTATTGGTCTCCTCGGAAGAGATCTATACTTATCCTTATGTTTTAAATAAACTATGAATAGCATATACACAAAGACATAACGTGCATTATATTGTTTCCTTATTTTCCCAAGGAAACTTACGCCGGTATCTCTTCACACCATACGTACAAACATTTTAGCACAAAGTGTTATTTTTTTCATTAATTTCTTTCCGTAATCCAAAAAATAAGGGACAAATATATTTTGCTGTGACGATCGGTCCATCTGTCTGTTTGTTTGTGATTTTTTTCTGATTTATCTGTAAGTTGGGAAATCAATTAGCCCTGACTGCAGCCTTTAATTGATTTGAGCTATGGATTTCATATTTCACAGATGTATATAACATAAAAGGACGTATCCTTGGGTTTATTTTTTTTTCTTTATTTTGACTTTCATATGAGAATTTAAACCTTGATCAATAAGCTATGGCTTTAATATTTCACTGGTGTATTCCACGTGTAAAAACTTTTCCTAGGGTACAAGTATTTTTGATTTTGATCCTTATGTTTGACTCACTTTTAGAAAAATTTTCAAAATTTTAATCTTAGCGTAGCTATTACACGGTTAAATCAAGTGATATCATACTCCTCACGCTTATATTTTGATAAGACCTTCTCTTGAGTACAAGCAGTAATGACCTTTAACCTTTAAATTATGGATTTGACCCACTTTTCAAAAACGTTAACTTTCGACGTATTTACTGAATATTTAGTACTAGGTGTTAACTATTTTTCCGGTTCATTTCTTGTGGTAAGAGCTTCTCTTGAATACCAATATTTTCTGTTTATTCTTTATCCTTTCATTTGGACATCAGACTTTGACCTTCTTTTGAAAAACTTTAGTAATAACTTTTGAATTGTTGATTCCGTTACTATGATATTTCACCTGTGTATTCTTTCTGAAATTCTCTTGGGCATCATTAATATTGACTCCTTGACCTTGTCCTGTTTGACCTACTTATGAAAATCTCTGACTTTGTTCTTAAGTGTTAAACTGTTGCTGCTTTTATGGTTTTTATTTTAGAAAGTAGACTCAATGTGAGAAACGTTTCTTGGTACCAAAACTGACCTGCAAACGACTACATTAATCATAAGCCTCTTTGTTACACAAACTTATCTTGAATTTTCATCATTAGCTCCGAAGACTTTTCCTATTGATTTAATAACAAATTTCAAGTTGTAGTCTTTTACAGTTTTGGATATATATAAACAATAGTCTACACACTGCATAATGGAGAAGACTTGTCACACATATTGAATCAATTTGTTTAAAAGATGTAGTCTCATAATTGCAAAGGTATTTGCAAACATATTGATTTATGTTAGCTCGTTATGTTTTATTTGCAAAGACAGTTGCAGTTACAAGATAACATCTTTCAAAAAATAATGAATCAGTGCTTATATTTTTCTAACTCCTTGTCTTGTTTTGCAAATTTGATATTTTTTTCTAACTTACTTGAATTATCTCTAACCTAAATAACAATAAATTTAAATGATATCAAATTTTGCTTTTAACGTTTGTGACGTCAGAACAAAACGCATATTACACATGTTACCTTTTGACCCCCAATCTGCGTTAGGATGTTTTGAAATAAAAAAAATACAAATAAAAAATTACAGTATCGATATAAGTCTGCTATTACGTATATTGTGCATTCAAGAGCAGAAATTTTTCTTCAATGATTTTCTGTAGCAATAGAAGATACTACTCTTCAGAAAATGTGATTTCGTCTTACTTTAAGCTTATGATCTAGTATCATTGAGAATCTAGTATCATTGTGCTTCTTGTCACACCTAAAATTCAAGCTATCTAAATATTTATGGTATAATTAGATTTGTGGAAAGAAATATTCAGTATGCCTCCTTCAACATTTTAGCTTATTCTCTCCATGATATTAAAATAACAATAATTTCAATTTAAGCGGTTTCAAGTAGATTAATGGATAATTAAATGCTCAACCATTAAAAATTAAAAATACTGCATGGATGGAAAAAGATGGGAATATGTTTTTAGAGAAGTATAATCTTAGATGCATTGAACCTCAAAACATGACCATCAAATATACCTATGAATTTTTTTAAATACGTACATCTAAACATCTTTATTACAATGAAACTTGTCTTATCCGACATGCACGGGGAACAGATATTAAATATATTTGTCGGAATAAACAAAGTAAGTATTGTCGCGTGTAAAAATCATTGAGATATGTATAAATGACAAATGAAATTAAATAGCTGAAATCACTGTAAAGAGTATTGCATGTGTCGGATTAAACAGGTTCCACTGTAAAAGGTATAACAATAAAGTAATCGTCATCCCAATTCTCCGCCCAGTTATCTACATTTATCAGTGTTTGGACAAAAACAACGAATTTTTTCTATTTTCAAATTTATTACAACACATATAAAGTATATCTTTTACTGAATATATTCAGTATCGCTTTACAGAGCAGTTCAACACCCTTCTTTTACTGTTTGTTACTTGATGTTAAATATTTAAAACAAAAGAACTCAGCGATAAAAATTAATTTAAAATCGTCTCTTGAAGGTTTCCATAATCCATGGATGATCTTTCGTCTGTTAAAAAAAAATTAAATTAATACTTCACAGATAAATTTAGGATAGCATATTTTTTCTATTAAAAACAACTTTTATAGCTGAAATTTTCAGAGTAATACAAACATAAGAAAAATTGACATTAACATGTAATGATGTTTACCTAGTTCCGTCTGATCATCATGGTGGTCCCCCTCACTGACGTCCCACTCGTTACTGTGGGATTCTATGGATACATCCAAGACCCCGGGGACCATTGACCGTTGAGGAAGGCGTGGTGACAGCGGTTAAACCACCAGCCTCCTCTAATGTCACTGTGAGCAGCACAGTTAGCACTACTCCGCCTGTCATTGTCTCTGTCTGGGGTGGAGAATGACATCCCAGACAGGTCAAAGTTAGAAGAACCCGTGTCAAACATACTGTCTCCTGTAAAGTTAAACAAAGGAATCACAGAGATAATTGATTTATATATATTCTATCTAACTGTCATTAATAATACTGAGGTAATTCTAAGATAGACAGCTTTAGGTGATGGAAAGAGTGATAATATTTATTTTGTTCAGTCCTAGAATCCCCAGTGTCTTAATACTGGCACCTGCAGATTTAGAAAAACAATACATAACAGAGATAATAATTATTAATTTATATCACATTGATTTTGATATTGAAGTACGTCTGAGATACGCAGTTTAAAGTGTTGTTTCCTGGAAAGAGAGATAGAAATAATACAAAACAAAACACTGCAGAATTCATATAACATCCTTTCTAGTGTAACCATAAGCAACAGACATGTTACACTTTTAAGCATGGTATTATTGGAGGAGATGGGGGTGGGTAAAGGTCAGTGAAAATTTAAGAAAACATGACAACATGAAATTTTAATATTTGTTCGATTGTATATTGTTTAACGTCCCTCTTGAGAATTTTTCACTCATATGGAGAATATTTGTTCGAGACGGTGCCTTTAAACATGTATAACATGCAATACTAAGCGAATCATTAATAACGGGATGAGAGATGGTGTATCTTTGAATGTTATAAGATGGAAGATTTCCTATTAAATAAATGTAAATGTGAAACGCGTTGATGTCTTTTGAATTTGACTTTTTAAGCTTTTTTTTAATTTGAATATTTATCCGATCAAATTTTTTTATCATCAAATTTTCTTAAACCTTTGGACATTTCAGATTAATGACACACTGTAGACTTCCTATTCCGTAGTAGTAAAAAATGTTAATCATTGAAAATCAGACTATCATGTTCTGTAAACTTTTTTCAGTATTAGTTAAAATGTAAATTATCAAAAAATTATCAGGATACCTAAGCTGATTAACTATGTTGAATAAATGCTATTATTGGATTTGTTGGTTAAAATAAATAACATAATTTTTCTTGCACATAAAATGTATAATTAGAAATTGTATATACTTGACAATTCGAAATTCAATATCAGCTGAATATGTGAATTGTACCTGCAAATGATATTCTGAAATATTAAACATGTTTAATTAGCGTGGAATCAAAAACGTAAACAGAAAAAAAACACATCCTTTTCTTTTTTCAAGAACTTTATGATTTATCAATACACAAAAGTATTATTTTAATAATATACGTAATTTGAACTTAATTTCAAGGTATGTCACTCGTCAGCTTTTTAGAAAAGTTCACGCTGAACCTCTTACCTAAAAAAAAATCATTAAAATACAATTATTATAACATACTTTAATTCAACAATGTTAATGTTTTAACATTTAACGAAAACACTACTCAAAGAGCTACAAAGAAGTAAGTTTTATAGGAGACTATTTCTTGGGGTTGAAGCTTACGTGTTAGCAGATAATTCTTCAAATCTGCACATTTTTTAAATTGAATATCCTAGAACTTTAGCCTCACAACTTTTACTCGGAGATATGTTCCGTTATGATATAACTGAACTATCTAATATTAATTTGGATACATATTCTTAGAACACGTTTTACACCTTCCTTCAACAAAATTTGCCAAAAATGAAGATATGTCTAATAAGTCAAGATAAAATTTACAGCATTTTTCACCTGAAAATCACATATTTTGACTAATATTTCAAATTTAACATCACTGACCCCAACTTTCTCTTTCATTATTTTGAAGTTCTCGATTCTTGTGACTAATCAGCACAAAAGTGGAAAAAATATTCATTTAAGAAAATGTTTTATTGGCTTTTAATTATTTTTATACACCAAAAATGTTACTTTTTTGGTGCAAAAAGGTCACACAATAATTTACGCGCACTAATTTGCAAGTTTTGTTCAATGATAGATATTATTCAAACTTTTTTACGTAAAAAAAAAATTAAATTTATTGCCTTGGTTACATCTGGTAAAATATGATAAAAGTTAACTCAATTTTTCAAAATTTAGAGTTTGAGTGAAAAAGGTCAACTTAATTGTATCGTAGATCAATAGGATGCACACTGACCCCCTATTTCTTCTGCAATTTTGAGTCACACTATATGAGAACTTATCTAAAATATACTTCTAAAAAATCCTTGATTGCACAAATTTCACGTGCGACATACCTTTAGGAATTAACGTAGATACACTTACCCAAGGTTCCCGTGGCAGGTCCTGCAAGAAAGAGTTGATATTTTCCTGCTTCGTCGGAGACAGAGAATCCGTCGTACATTTCATACAGCGTTGTACTATTCTGTAGAGTTATGGTCACATACAGGGATGAGGTACCTTCTTTGGTTAATTGATGGATAACGTCATTTCCTGAATTAAGATAATGATTTTCTTCTTTTCTTTTTACTCTTTACTTGGTATATCAGTCTTACATGATATGTAAATATCGGAGAACACATATTACCAAGTATAAAGCTCAGATCTTTATTATGCTTCAATCTATTACCTGACACACGTATTTTTTTTTAAATTTTGAAGGAATAAAAGTTCCTATTTGCAAGGAATTTACACTTACCAACCCAGACATCCTGTTCTGAGGCGCCGAAACCATTTTTATATTCCGTCCAGGTCCTGTCAAAGTCCAGGGATCCATTAATTCGCTTTTGGATTGCCTTTAAAGTTAACACGTATAGCAAATCATTGTTTTTAACATTTGAGGGATCAATATGTTATGATATAAGCTAAGAATACTTTTTCAGTCCATATTCTGTTAAACAACAAAACAACAAAACATTGAGTGTGAAATATATTGTATAATGTGGCCTAATGTTAGATTAAACAACAAACCGTCCATCCCCCGCCCATTGTAGTCATATCGCAGTACGCCTGGACAGGACTAGTAATGGTACCATAGGGGTAGATTTTATACACCCCTGAATTAAAGTATCCATCTGATTGAAGATCCTTACAGTCTATTGGAATAACTAAAGCAGAAAAAAACCTCACAATCCATAAAAGACAGCTAAAAAATATTACAGGAACCATACTATGTAATAAATATAACTCATAAATATAACACTGGAATCATGCTATGTATATACAATGTACAGAAATAACTCATAAAATATAATACTGGAATCATACTTTGTATATACAAGAATTAAGTGAGAGGAGTGACGTTATCTCTTAATTAAAGCTAATATATGAACTACAATGTAAATTTTGTTAAGCATGTTTTTATTATGGAAATTGATGTGATAACAAAAAATAAGACAAGGCTATTTCTTAGAACTAATTAATTATATTGAGCAATAAAGATTCATGATATTTATCTAATTTATTGCGAAAAAAACAAAGAAAAATAACAGATATACATACAGACATGTGAGTAGTATCTCCAGCCATCCTCATTAGACACCCCCGACGTGAAGATTTTCTTGTGGGTACGGCATTTCTTCATTTGAGAGTGGAAACCAAAGATCCTACAGTCTCTTTGACAGCGCGCTGCACACTCTATCTCTGAAGTAGAATTGTGTTCTCCTAAAAGTCCTTCATTTGATTTCTTTTCATCCATTTCTACTTTTGCTTTGTATTTCCTCGAAATAATAGTAGACTGGCACACGTCAAAAAAGACCAAAACTAAAATAATTGCACAAAGAGCGCCCATTTCGTAAACTTTTACTTAGAACTACAGGCTTCGTCGTTGGGTACCTGTAGAAATGTGATACGTAGTATACCAAACACACAATATAAATATCAAAATATACATCAGTTACTGAAAATGATTGGATAATAGTTATGTACTCCGCATGTTTCATTCATTTAAATATTGATTTGTTGAATCTGAAATAAACTAGTGATTATTGTAACGGAAACCGTTACAGATGTTCCCCAAACGCTCTCCAAGTCACTTTTCGTACCCTTGTAAAGACAAATAATTCCCCCCATAGAATATTGACAAGGGTTCATTTTTCGACGTCGAAAAATGACCCCATGTCAATATTATACGGCAATAAATGCCCCCGGTCATTATTCGACGTCGAAAATTATCATCACTCTAGAAAACTTGCATAACCAAAGTGACGAAAAATAACCCCCGTAGAATAATGACTTAGGTTAAACGTTTTACAGGGCAATAACAATTTTTAAAAATTGAGCTAAATAGGGTATAGATTGGTAATCTTGATCTCATTAAATTACACAATTACTCCTTCTTTAAGGCTTCTTTAAGGTCAATGCGATGATTCAGAATCTAAAGGAGTAACAGATTTATCGAGCTTAAAGGGCTAGGTAAACATTGTTCTTCTTTTTTCGATTATGGAGAGTAATGGTACTGCCTGAAAAAATGCAGGATTATTATATAACTAGTTTTTTACATCCGTCGAAAAGCGGGAGATGATGTAGGGATAATTATGACCGTCTGTTTCTTACGCTTTGAGTTCACTCTAAAAGATCTTCATTTGATTTCTCATCATTTAGTTCCAGTTTTGCGGGGAATTTACGCTAAAAAATAGTAAACAAAAAAAGACAAAAATGAAATAGATTTCCCAATGAGTGACCATATCATAATATGTATTTGTTGGAAACTTATAAGAATGTGCTATGAAGTAAACCTCACTCCAAGCATGAATATATCAGTACATTTACTAGTGAAAAATGATTGGCTTACTATTTCATAGTCCGTATGTTTCATTCATTAAGGTATTGATTTGTTGAATCATATATGAATTACAACCCCAAACTAGTAATTGTCGTCATGTCACATTAAACACAGACAGGACTAGTAATTGTTGTCATGTCACAGTAAACACAGACAGGACTAGTAATTGTTGTCATCTCACAGTAATCATGGACAGGACCATTAATTGTCGTCATGTCACAGTTAACACAGACACGACCAGTAATTGTCGTCATCTCACAGTACACAGAGACAGGACTAGTAATTGTCGTCATGTCACAGTCAACACAGACAGGACCAGTAATTGTCGTCATGTCACTGTAAACACAAACAAGACCAGTAATTGTTGTCATGTGACAGTTAACACACACAGGACTAGTAATTGTCATCATGCTACAGTAAACACACAGAGGACTCGTAATTGTCATGTCACAGTAAACACAGACAGGACTAGCAATTGTTGTCATGTCACAGTAAACACAGACAGGACCAGTAATTGTCGTCATGTCACAATAAACACTGACAGGACTAGTAATTGTCGTCATGCCACAATAAACACAGAGAGGACTAGTTATTTTCTTCATGTCACAGTAAACACGGACAGGACGAGTAATTGTCGTCATATCACAGTAAACACAGACAGGACTAGTAATTGTTGTCATGTAACCATAAACACAGACAGGACCAGTAATTGTCTTCATGTCAAAGTAAACAGTGACAGGACTAGTAATTGTTGTCATGTCACAGTAAACACAGACAGGACTAGTAATTGTCATCATGTCACAGTAAACACAGAAAAGACTAGTAATTGTCATCTTGTCACAGTAAACACAGACAGGACTAGTAATTGTTGTCATGTCAAAGGAAGCACTGATTGGACTAGTAATTGTCTATATGTCACAGTTAACATGGACAGGACTAGTAATTGTTGTCATGTCACAGTAAACACAGACGGGACTAGTAATTGTCGTCATGTCACAGTAAACATGGAGAGGACTAGTAATTGTCGTCATGTCACAGTAAACACAGACAGGACTAGTAATTGTCGTCATGTCACAGTGAACACACACAGGACTAGTAATTGTCGTCATGTCACAGTAAACACTGACAGGATTAGTAATTGTCGTCATGTCACAGTTAACACGGACAGGACTAGTAATTGTTGTCATATCACAGTTAACATGGAGAGGAACAGTTATAGTTGTCATGTGTCAGTAAACATGGACAGGAGTAGTAATTGTCGTCATGTCACAGTAAACACGGACAGGACTTGTAATTGTCGTCATGTCACTGTAAGCTCATCAGGATATATCGACGAAGGAATGGAAATTACGATTGTTAGTTGACAATATCTCGTCGATATATCTAAATGTCGAGTTGAATATCAAAACAACAATTAAAAAAAAATCAAACATGTACTTATCCGCTTTTGTCTGAAATTCAAACAGATAGTAAAATTTGAAACCTTGCTTTAAATCATCGAATCAAATTAACATTAATAAAATGCACTTGGCAAATCAAATAACAAAGGCACGAGAAGAATAAAGAATTGCAAGAGCACAAAGAAAAGTTTAAATACAATTTTACTAATGTAAGTGGTCTTGTTGTTCAAATTCTTTTTTTTCGGAGTCAGTTCAACGTGTGAAGAAGTCTAGAAAGCTTTTTTTTTGTTTGTTTGTTTGTTTGTTTGTTTGTTTTTTTTTTTTTTGCAAAACTAAATTACGAGGGCTGTTCGGAAATTATTAGACAACTACATTTACTCAATAAAGGACGGAGATTATTTAATGAAAATTCATCAACATTTTATAAAGAATGACTTAAACAATTATGCAAAATTTCTAAAAAAAAAAAAGTATTGGTGAAATGATAAACATGCATGTCTATAGATCCGGAGCAGCATCGCTACGTCATTTAACGTCACGTCAGCCGGAGATGATTTCGCATGAAAAACGTTCGCAAAGCGTTTAATACTTTTCCTTCTTTGTTATTACATATAACTTTACAAAAGTCAAACAGTCTCTTTTCTCAACCTATTCTTTACAAATGTATGGCGTTGCTACCCCAGTGTAAAATTTTCATTTGTGGGAAAGGATGACTTAGAATCATGCAATGCCGAATTATGCAACGCTGGTCAACGATATAAATACCGTAACGATATTATTATCGTATGTCATAACTGATGGTTGTCCGGTGCTTTTGATTTCACTCTGCTTGAATTAATTGTAATATATATATATATATATATATATATATATATATATATATATATATATATATATATATATATATATATATATCAATTTAAAAAAATCAAACACATAATTTTTCTCGTTGTTATTGTTTTAGCAGGTCGTTCTGTCTGGAAAAGAGTTTTACATTGCGATACACACAATTTTAGGTATGCTGGCTGCTCCGCGCTTGACATCAAAATCCATTTTTCGTCCTTTGCAGATTTCTTTACCGCGCTTAAATTTTTAATTATCTCCTTATTTGTGATCAAAATTCTAACAAAGTTACACAACATGAATTTGAAATAAAGCTGAAAAATTATACACATAAACTGAATTATTTTCGCTCTTAATATGGGTTCACGAAGAGTTAGAACGTTGGTGATACATATTTTCAATATCTGATTTCGTGACTGCTCCGGGTACCCCTTCTATTGTCGCATTTATGTAGCATTGTACAGAAAGTATTTTATATTTGTAAAATATTTTTGCTTTTTTGAATTCTAAGTGTATGTCAAACGTTAATGCAAAATTTCACCGAGAGACGTTCATTAGAAAGCAAAATACACACAATGTCTCAATAATTTTCGAACAACCCTCGTAAAAGGTTTATGAGAAAAAGGAATAAGAATCAGAAATCAACTGCATTAAATTTCTTCACGACAGCGTCCAAACCTGCAAAGTATGAAGAGTAAAGGAGTTTTTGGTTAAACAGAAACAGCGTTTATGTTTTGTCATACCTACAATATTCACTAGATCTTTCAACCTTTTGACAAAGGGCCATACAGAAAATTGATTTGACTTCTAAAAACAATTTGGAATTGAATAAAAATATCATGGACGGGTATTTTATTGAAAAGAAAATATTTGAGTGAGATCATTAAGACTAAATCAAATTTTTTTTTGGTTTCTTTCCGAGCACCGATGACATGATTTATTGAACAGCCCACGTACATTCTGAAACGGAAGACTTCAATAAGAAAAGAAACTGTAGAATTATGCCCTTTAAGGTCTTCCGTCGGAAATGGAAGATCTTAATAAACAGTAGAATTACAATAAGGTCTTACGACTGGAAAGGAGACTTTCTCAAGAAACAGAATAAAAACGAACTTCGCTTGGGCAACAGACCTGTAGCCAGTTTTACTAAAGGTCGTAAGTCAAAACGTAGACGTAAGCGTAGACGTAGCCGTAACTTACGCCGATTTTGTGTTTTACTAAATGTCGTATCTTACGATTTGACGTAGATTTACGTGAAAATCTACGTATGCCCTATAGCAGTCTTAGAAAAACACGTAACCTTATAAATATTTCTATAACTTTATAAATATGACTGATACTTTAATCTGAACGTGTCTTTAGGGGATGAAAGTCTTCGTTTTGACTTACGACCTTTAGTAAAACTGGCTACTTATTTTTTCATTAAAACGATGCTCATGTCACAATTTTTATTTACTGTGATTTCTTTTGGAGTTTATCGAATAATAATAACATGTCAACTTGTGCAATATAATTAATGCCCTAATGGACAGACTCTAACTTTTACGTAAATAAATCTAGAGTATTTATAAAACGATTTGTTGTTTTTAAATCTTATAGGCACAAGTGAAGGGGAGGAAGGGTTTACAGAATCAGTTATTAAATTAACATACTGTATCATTGTACAATGTAAAAAAAACGTAAAAAGTGGTATCCCATGTAATATTACGTTGCCATATGAACTTTCAAGAAAATATAAAATTGAAAAAACCCACAAAACTCTATTTTAATCGATTATAACATTTGAGCACTTGCAACTTATTTTACTATCATGTTACATCTATAAATATGAAGCCTACATGTACAAATACTTTACGAAGAAAACTTTATCTTTTAAAAATATATATTGCACAATTTTATATGTCATGTAAAAATGACAGAGTTTCTTAACAAAGACATCTTATAAAAATAAAAATACTGCACACTGTAAAGGCGTATCTTTTTTTTTTCCCGGAGTCATCTGACGTCATAGAAGAATTTACACAATGTATATCGAAAATTACGTCATAATTTGGAAATGCAAAAGAGAATGCACCTCTTTTAAAAGATTTTTTTTAATAATATGCAGACATGTTACATAATACAATGTATACTCTTATCAATGTTTTGTTATTCATTGTATGTAAAGAAAAAAAATTCACGGGTAGCGCGCAGATACATGTACTGTATAAACCTTTCAATATGCCCATAACCTAACTCGTAATCGTATGTAAAAAGGCTGGTAAAAGGAAATTTTTAAAAATATGTGCAATTGTTTGGTTCATAACTGTTGATTGGCTTCTAAATGTTTAATATCTTTCTTCCATTTTAAGATTATATATCTAAATTAAATGGATAATTAAAAATTGCAACTGTCATCTTTACAGATTATTTTTAGAAATAAAGACTAATTGCTTATTTATCTGATAGAAAAATTAATTGAAATCATTGAAAAAAAAACACCTCGAATTTTTTGTCGGCAAAATTAATCAAGAATATCTATTCATTTCAATTAACGTTTTTTCTTGATTCATGTGAATAATGTAGCTCAAATACGCATGCGTAGCTTCCGTTGCTAGGTTAGTTTTTGTACCTTTTACAGAAGAGTTCCTGTAGTAAGTTACGAAAATCGTTACGTGTAGGACTACGTTTACGGGCGCAGATACAACCTTTAGTAAAACGCTATCTACGTTCACGTAAACTCAGTCGTAAAGTCTACGTTTACGTCTACGTCTACGGCAAAATTTACGACCTTTAGTAAAACTCGGTACTGGCATTTAATTTAAGTTCAAACTTATATAAATCTTCAGACATATATCAGTGACTTAGATATTCTCGGCACACAACAAGACATCTGACGTGGGTATGTCGTCTCACCATGTTCTGGGCACACGGCATGACATCTGACGTGAATATGTCGTCTCACCATGTTCTGGGCACACGGCATGACATCTGACGTGAATATGTCGTCTCACCATGTTCTGGGCACACGACATGACATCTGACGTGGGTATGTAGTTTCACGGCTGATGAGGTGTTTGTGACCTTCAAGTTTCCTTTGGCTGATTAGGGTGGCCCGGACATAAATACATATTATTCAAATTATATAATATATTCCCTAGGCTTCTGAAGTTCTTAAATGATGTTCACAATTTGTAAATTTTACAAAACCACTCAGTCGGGGTTTTCTATGGAAATGATCAGGACATGATGTAATTCCTATCCAACCACTGATTTTATGGCGATTGGAGCAAACCAAAGAAAATTCAATGAAAATGTATTTATTTAAATAGATTAAGGTCCAACAATACTCAAATTGATAAAGAAATCAACAGTTTTCCTTCAGTGTAATTAAATACTGGATTTGTAGTCGACTTGTATAGACCCATTGACGACATAAAATGCTGAAAAACTCATCCTTAAGTCAATTACCAAGTGACCAATGTTTTCTTGTATCATCATCAAAATAAATGTCTGATTGGTGGACCTTTAGAGGTCAGTTTGTACATAGACATTGAGTTTGGTCATTGTCTGTTTTCTGTATCTATAACTTCCTTTGTACAATAAACTGATTGAAGACATTCGTTTCTTAATATCTACAAATATTCTATAAGTAGTCTAATTTGCTTTTTATTTAGCATGGTGACTTTTTCCCCAAAGGGATATTTTTTTCTCATTAGACAGAACACAAAATACAATCATTTTGCTTCGTCATCTTTAGATATTTACATCAAATAAACACAACAAAGAATAATATGAAGATACATGCAAACCATTTCAATGAAATCAGTAAAAGGAATGGACAAATAACGTGTTCATCTTTAATTAAAATATAATTATGTAACTAAGAAGCTATATTAGCATACTCTTCCATGTCAGAAAGCTATAACTCAGTTTCTTGTGTCAATCTTTAAGTTTACTCCTTTGTTTTATTATTTCTCAAATTTTCGAAACTCGTCGATATTCCTTTGAGAATCACTAACAAACGACCTTACTTCTAATTAAGTATTTTAACATTTTCCACGAATAAATCTTTTTTTGAAATAAATATTTATTATCTTTTTTTTAATTCCAAGTAGGGAATGATATGTGAAATTTTCTTACTCAAGCACAAAATGAATTTAAACATATGCTGATACCTAAAACATCAGAGTTGAACCCAGATGTCCATGACGAGTGAATATCCCTCGTTAAAAGAAGGATATAGAGATAATGAACAGCATTAAATGTCAAAGTCCATTAAACAATATACAAAATAAGAGGTGGGATCAGGTGCCATGGAGGAGTGAGCATCCTAATTCGTAATAGTCCATTATTTACACAAGGAATTGACGACGGATTATCCCATAATTTCCAGATCATCACAAAGAGGACAGGATCGGTTTGAAGGGTTGGTAGAAGATGATCATTCCTAAATGGCTCCCAATCTATGATTTTTCAGAGGTCCGTGTTTGTTCTGCTCTGTTTGTTTAATGAAATTTTGAGCTTGAATATTGTTCGTCATCTCCACATAATTCATCTCTCTATCATATCAAATTACAAAAGTAAAAGTATGTAAAAATAAAAGTATGTATATTTAAAATTTAGCTAGTATAATAACAGCTCCAGGATTTCATTCACTTATCAGGGGATTTGTTTAAAATTAAAAAGATTTCCCATTATTTGCTGAAGTTCGGCGAGTTCAGGACATATGCTATTTCATTGTGCAAAGTAAAGTATTAGAGCTACAAGTTTCAACATTTTAACATCGTGATATGCTGTCAGATCTCAGAAATAAAGTAGTAAATATTTATCTTGTATTATGTTAGAGTAAATAGAATTTAATGAGCTTCTACTACTTCTTTTTTCTCAAAAGAATTTCGTCTTGTTTCTATACCCTTGATGTTTATTAAGGATTTACAAAAAAATATATATATATTAACAGGATATATCTTTGTAGTTGAATCTTTATTTTTTGTCTTTGATTATATCCTCTTCAAAAAAAGAAACGCATATTAGGAACAGTGCCCTGAAAAATGTATGATAGTTTTGTCATACTCTTTTTTTGTATGGATACGATGTATTCGAGTGAAATGCATGACTTGTTAATGAAATTTTTAGCTTTACAGCTCTTCTACAAGTCTCACAGACAAAAAGACCGAATTTTGGAAAATTTCCCAAAAAAATGTTGATCTCAATTTTCATTTGTTCAATTCCGATGTAATTCCTTCAGGTACAAAGGGGCTATCAAAAGCGGGGGTTCTCGATAGTTTGAATCTGGTTTTATCTGAAAAATGACGCTTCCTAAAATTGCTGCATCTGAATGTTGCGTAGCACAAAAAGGAAAATGAGCGACTGGAAGCAGGGGAAGCGTAATCTACAATTGCAAGAGATTTTAATGTTACACACAGACCAAATCTAACCTATAAAATA
Source organism: Saccostrea cuccullata (assembly GCF_032062105.1). Taxonomy (NCBI): domain Eukaryota; kingdom Metazoa; phylum Mollusca; class Bivalvia; order Ostreida; family Ostreidae; genus Saccostrea; species Saccostrea cuccullata. The sequence continues at coordinate 2,298 of NW_026929750.1, read as the reverse complement.
TAAACCATTAGCATCGAACACCCAATGCTCGCAAAAAATATGGTAGACTACATGTGACATCAGCAGCACAGCATCACTTTCGAGCATTACGTAAATTGCATGGATGTAATGCAAGGACGTCATCTAAAGCATTAGCTATCCCTGACATGCACAGATCATCTAACAAGACCGTTTTCAGTTGACTGAGAATTATTGCAAAAGGATTATTCATGCCATTGGTCCGACACCACAACACCCCAAATATCGACTTCAAAGATCTCAGATCAATAGAGTATGACCACAGCATCATAACTGAAAATTTTGGTTATCCTACTAGTCCAGAATGTTTATCTGAAAGCCTCTTATAAGTTTAAGAGTGCTTATGCTTTGTAATGAATGTTAGAAAAATGACTGCCTCCAGGACATTAAAAAAGTTGGTGGTGGTAGTGAAATGATATAGAAAACGGTATTTTAAGAAAGAAGGATTGATTTGGTTCGAATTCAATGGACTTTGATGGAAAAAAGTATTCTAACCATGTTCTACCTACACATACCCATTCAATTTGGCAGCATCCTAGAGCCAAATTGCAATACACAGCCACATATGGCTCGTTTGACAGACTTATTCTTGCAAAGAAACAACAATCTGTTTCAGTCGCAGTCATCTAAATCGCTAAATTTAATCCAAATTAAGCAGCATTGGGCAAAATGGATTGACATGATTTGCCAAAGACAATCGCATCCCCAGACTCTGCAACAGCTGACCAAAGTTGTACATTTGGAGTGGGAGAGAATTCCTATACAGTTTTTATTACACACATTTGCTTCCATTAGATGCCGTTTTTGGCTATCATTTGTGTCTGCAGGGTCATACAAGATATTGATCTTTAATGGTCTTAAACTGACTATAATTTTTAACTTGTTGAGTAATTATGACATTTAGATAGTATTCTTGTTGCTTACCACAATTTCTATTTTATCAATGCATCATTTTACTAAGTAATCTTTATGCTCAATGTGTCACTAAAATTCTACTATGCGTTTTTTTATGAGTATATTTATGCACATAGCTTACGGATTACCCCCCTTTCACTAGTACTAATATTATAAAATTAGAATACGTATGTTTACGTTTACTTATTCTCGTAATGCCTCAAGCTTACATTATTTTTTTTAATTTAAGTCATAAAATTCTATTCAATTAATAACGATTATTGACTCAAAGAAATAAAGTGATTGCTTTTAGCCTCTCTGTGCTTTCATTAACAAATTTATGTCTTTTCGTGTTACAAAAGAAAAAAAAAATCTTTTTATGTGACAAAAAGGATAACTCTACATGATTTATATCGTCAAGTTTTACTTCAAGAAATGTAAACCATTGTACTATATTTTTTATATAATTTGTTGTTTTGATTTCAGTAAAAAATATCAGTCATTCAAATTAGATATATAAAATAGATTTCAGTCCAAAAAAACCCAAAACAAACATATATACTTGTCATAAACTGAACAAATACACCATATAAGGCTATAAATTAAAATGAGAAAGAAAAAAGAATACAATTTTTACTCTTCCTCTCTATTTGACATAGAATCATGGTTTCACAAAAAAAAGCTGTTTTTATTTTCTACTTTTAAACTGTTTACATCCGGGTATTTAAACAATATACTTATAGCATAACTTGAACATATACATAATGGTAATTTAAAACTTTTTTTTATTACATGCTGTGGTCCCGTGGGAATCCGGATTAAAATAGGCCCTCAGTACCCCCTTGCTTGTCGTAAAAGGCGACTAAATGGGGCGGTCCTTCGGATGAGACCGTATAAACCGAGGCCCCGTGTCACAGCAGCCGCGGCACGATAAAGACCCCTCCCTGCTCAAAGGCCTTAAGTGCCGAGCAAAGGCCTACACTTGCTGCCCTTCACGGGCAATGGTGACGTCTCCATATCAGTGAAATATTCTGGAGAGGGACGTTAAACAGTATTCAATCAATCAATCATTACATGCTGTGGATTGTAGTGAGGTTTTAAGGCGTAAACCAATACACCTGGGTATATAATTAAACAATTTATTCATAATATCATTTCATTTTTATCAAATGCTGTAAAATGCAATTACATTTTTTTTCAAATTCCTCTCAATTGCATATGATTAAATAATAGACATTCTTTATCCACAAACGATGCCGATTATGCTTGTACACCTGTAATAAATAGTTTGATAGATGTTTTGCCTTCAACAAGTCTGATTTTAAACTTTTAGATAATTAAAACACTTCTCATAATATCATTTCATTTTTATCAAATGCTGTAAAA
>NW_026929749.1:0-40261 GCF_032062105.1 Saccostrea cuccullata | reverse complement strand
CTCCTCTACAGTATCTCAATCACTGTCAAAATTTCTGACATAATTTTAATCATTGAGGCCCCTTCTTCTTAAGTTGTCGTCCACTTCGGGGACGAGTCTGTAAAGTGGCCGATTTTAATTCAACATCTATATGCTTTTTATACCCTTCTTAAATTTTGCTAATAAATGCTTATTTTTAGAAAATATTTGTTAGCTGATCGCACATTTGTGGGATTTTTTATTTGGAAGATTATACTCAATTATACCATCTTACAAACAGGTCTATTTTTCCTAGTTTTTTTTAAACCAACATTCCATAAAGTGTTTCCTCTCACCGCTATTGCTGACTTAATTTAATAGTAAAATTTTAAACCTTTTTTTTACATGCATAGAACTACAACCTTTGGGAAAATTTCCCTGTCTTGACTTTTTCTTTGACATTTATTTTTAGAAAATATTTGTTAATTGATCACACATAAGGGCCTTTCCTTCGTTGGAAGATTCATGGATTTATTTTCTAATCTTATAAAAATAGGTATAACAAATATACTCTTAAAAAAAAAGAAAGAAAAAGAAACGCATAGTGGAATAATTCCTGAAAAATTGTTTATTTTTTTCATAATTTCTTTTTTAGAAGGATATGACTCATTTGAGTAAAATGCATTTTTTTTTAATGCAGATATTAATTTTAAAGCTTTTCCACAAATCTCACAGACAAGAAGACCCGATTTTGCAAAATTCATTATAAATGTTTGATCTCAATATTCACTTGTTTGTTTCTGATGCAATTACTTCAGACACAAAAGGGCTATCAAAAGCAGAGGTTCTCGTATATTTTGAATTTGGGTTTATCTAAAACGCTTGCTGTTGCCTTCAACTCAACATTTAGATATATCGACGACGTATTGTCAATTAATAATGGTAATTTCCATTCATTTGTCGATTCGAGATATTCTGGTTAGCTTGAGATAAAAGATACCAAGGAGTCTGAAACATCTGTTTCATACTTAGATATTTTACTTGAAAAAGACAGTAATGGTAATCTAACAACCAAGCTATATGATTAACATAATGACTTTAACTTTTCTATCGTCAACTTCCCATACTTATGCAGCAATATATACCTTCATCACCTGCATACGGAGTATATATATCTCATTTGATTCGCTATGTATGAACAATTTCTAAAACGAGGTAAATTATTGACATGCAAGTTAATGAAACAAGAATATATCAGCAGTCTCGTTTAAAGTCATCATTTGTAAGGTTTATGGTCGACACGATAACCTTGTCAGCAAATACAATTTATCATTGAGTCAAATGTGACTGACGTTTTTAATACTAATTGTTAGTCCATTATTTATACACTGAATTGACGATTGATTTTTTCCGTTATTCCCCAATCATGACAAGGAGCAAACGGAGGGTGTGACCGGTCGGCAGGGGATGCTCACTCCTCCATGGTACCTGATCCCACTTCTTATATTTCTCGGGTCCGTGTTTGCTCTGCTCTTATTTTGTATTGTTTTATAGACTTTGAGACTGAATACTGTTCGTTATCTCCATATCCTTTATCTAAAAGTTTACGCTTTCTAAAAATGCTACATCTGAATGTTGGAAAATGGGCAACTGGAAGTAGATATACCGCAGTCTACAATTGCAAAATGTTTAAATGTTATGGAACAGGGTCATATCTAACCTATAAAACATAAATCATTAACCTGGAACATCCAATGTTCGCAAAAATACGGGAGACCACACATGTGACATCAGTAGCACAGCATCACTTAAGAGGATTACGTAAACTTCATGAATGTAACACCATGACGTCATCTACAGCATTATCTATTCCTGAATTGCACAGACCATCTATAACAAGAATTTTTTCAGTTGACTATGAATTATTCCAAGAGCATTATTCATGCCATTGTTCTGACCCCAGAACCCCAAATATCGACTTCAAAGATCTCAGATCCATAAAGTATGACCACGGTATCACTGCTAAAAATTTTGGTTGAGCTAATAATCCAGAATATTTATCGGAAAACCTTTTATAAAGAGTGTTATGGCTTCATAATGAAAGTCAGACAAAAAACTGCCTCCAGGACGTTAAAAAAGTTGGTGGTGGTAGTGTAATGATATGGAAAACGGTATCACATATAAGTAAGACTAATCTGGATTTGTATTCAAGGCACTTTGATAGGAAAAGGTATTCTTACGATGTTCTACCTCCACATGACTATTTAATTTTGCAGCATTCTAGAGACGTAGTTCAATCTAACAATACACAGCAACATACGGCTCGATTGACATCTCCCATTCTTGCAAAGCAATAACAAACTGTTTCTGTAATTGTCATCTAAAACGCCAGATTTAACCCCAATTGAGCAGCATTGGACAAATGGATAGATATGATTTATAAAAGACAATCATATCCTCAGACTGTGCAACAGATGGCAAAAGCTGTTTTTGGCTATCATTTTTGTCTGTGGAGGGAATACCGGATATCGATCTTTAATTATCTGAAACTGTCTAGGATTTTAAAACTCTTGAGTAATTATGACATTTGGATAATATTCCTGTTGTAAACCACATTTCTGTATTGTCAATACATCATTTTACTAAATAACCTTTATGTTCGATGTGTCACTAAAATTCTATGTGTTCCTTTTTTTTTTTTTTGAATAGTATATGAACAAGTCTACTTTCCACAGTTCTGTTTAAACTAAAACTCCATAAGGGTTCTACTCTCACCGCTATTTCTGACTTAACTTAAAAGAAAATTCTTAACTTATCTTTATATGTATAGATCTACAAGTATATGGAAATTCCATACATTTTTTTTCTGACTGGAGACCGGTCTTGACTTTTATATATAAGGCCTGTCTTCAAATAATTTGATTAATTTTTTTTGTGTGTTTACAGGTAAAACAACAATTAAACAGCACTTGACATTTCTTATGATATTTGTGACCTTGACATTTTTTTTTATATATTATTTTGTATGCATGATTTCTGACCAAATACTATAGAAATAATTTACAGTCTCTCATTTTCCTTTATAAATATTTCTTCTTTTTTTTTAAATTTTCATAAATATCTTTATGATCTACAAAATGTTTTTAATATTAACGTACATATGGTCAAATATTTTCTAAAACATTTTGACTCTAGGTGAAGTCTTTAATATAACCACATAACATACTTAATTATTTAATTAAAATAACCTCAAGCTATCCACAAATGAAATTGTAAATGGGTGTTAAAAAAATGGAAAGATACTTAAGTCCGACAATACACGACTAAGTATAGCTTACTTTATATTTTGAAAACCTTGTGTAAATGAAATCCTTGATTTTATTGAACTTAAGAGGAATCATCTCTACGCTGCATACTAAAGAGTTGTTTATTTCTGAGTTGTTATATTATTGGGAGGGGGGAGGAGGTCTGCAAGAGGAGTGATCTGCCCTTGGATCTAAATTGAAAGCTACATTACACCTGTTATATATCTTTTATGAAATAATGCATTGTAAACATTTTAAAAGTTGGAGATATATTTTTTTTAATGGAGGGGGAGGTGCCACTATCATATGTTGAGAATGAAATAAGAAAATTCAATATTAAGGCTTTTGTGAAAAGAACAAATCCAATATTTTGTACTTATTTATTATCTATTGTGTGCATCTGAAACGGGGATACATATGTTCCCTTGCTGACTGTTGAACTGCGTTGTTTATTTTTGGACTAGTCCATTTATATAGTAAACAAACCGTGGGATTGGAAAACAAATTAGAAAAAAATCATTTCTTTAGTGTTGCATGTCCATATACTGATATGCTGTATACGATGGGTTACTGAAAATATGCTTTCTTTCGTTTGAGGAACGAATTAGACAGAAATCAATTTCTACTTGGTGTGATAATGAATTACTTTTTCGGAATTACAAGGTTTTCATTCGAATACCTGTTGAATATCATATGGTTCTTTAGAACCGGTTTCGTTAGCAAGGCTATATATTGTACTTTCATTTGAAAAAAAATGAATGGATTTAGAGTAGAAAGAGATAAAATTTTTAGATAGAGAGCATAAAAAGGAAGTTAAAAGGACAAACTTTATTTTTCCATAGACGTTAGCACACCCATTCACACAATAGAACAATCCAAGGAATAGCTTACTGTGACATTTGACGCGAAAAGAGCGATTCGACTGATCCAGTAGTATAGAAATGCAGAAAAAAAACGTTACGTGGACATGTTGAAACCATGAATCACATGGAATAATTGTTCCATGCAAAAAGATAAAATGAGGTAAACACTACAGTAGTTTGTATCAGTAATACATGTATCATTCCTTTTTCTGCAAACTGTTTTTTTTTAATGCAGGTAAAGAATTCTAATGTATATCAGCTTGCACAAAATCCAGCTCTCTGGGTATGATCTATTAGTTTCGGATTTTGCAAATATCAATCCTTATACAGCCTGACCCCGTGACATCAGGCAATAATAGATTTGGATGTATTTAGGTTTAGGTGTGTCTGATGTTTCGTGTCCTGCTACACGTATCTGAAAAAATAACCAGATTAAAAATACAAGTAATCAAGCACTACATTTAGAAAACCGGCACCAAAATGCCGTTTATTAAAGTCGTCTCAATTCGTTCTTTGATGCATTTGCAATAATGATTGAAGGAATGAAATGTATAAGCAACATGTATTAGGATCTTTTCCAAATGAATATGACCTTGTAAAACAAATGCATGGAAAAAATGTTAAACGATTTTCAAACATTATATTCGTTCCAACGAATGGCCGTGCAATAAAATGTAGTTTACTAGTACATGCTTCCAAATTTCAAGACCGGTCATTGTCTAGCTAGGTTTGGCCCAGTTCCATTTGACATTATGGAAGCAAACTGTAATGTACATAAAAAGAATCGCATTGAGGGCACTTTCAACAAAAATACAGAACATAATAAAGCCGACACTTTGGTCAAAACAAACGGCATCGGACAGCACTGGACATCAGGATATTTCTTTAATTTTTAATTGTAAAGAAAATGTTTGAAACCAGCCTTTTTAGACTCAGCAACTGCAGAACCGACACTTTGACCATTGTGACTGGCGCGATTTCTGTATTGAGAGAGAGAGAGAAAGAGAGCAAAAAAATACAGAAAAGCTTTTTAAATGAAAAATAGTAGAACAAAGCATATAAAATATGTTTATGTGTTAATCAATACTATTTTGAAATGCTAACTATAAGTTTCGATGAAGAATGTGTAATTTTTTGCATTAAAAGATAATTTGATTACAAGTCCTTGACCAAATAATGTGCATAATAACGATACCTTTGTTTATGAGACAGTAATAATTCTTCTGAAACACACCTTCTAACGTATGACGTCAGTCATGCACATCTGTCTGTATGCACAAACCGCATGGTTTTTCCATTGTGAAATGAACATTAACTATATAACGAAATTAATTCAACTTAGATTATAATCATAAAATCAGTAATAATGGTATATGTATTTATACTTCTTGTATCGCTTGCCATTGTATCAGGTAGGAGAAAAAAGATTATCCAGTGTTTCATATTGATACGTTATAAAACTTTCTCTTATCAAGGACAGCTTTATTTTACAACAATTTTGATTGTTTGTTACAAATGTAAGCAGGCTATATGTACACAGTTTATGTTGGTGTGACTGTCATGCATCAAACATCAATTTCGTTACTTTTCTTTCCAGGGACATTCCCTGAAAAATGTGATAATACTAGGATTATGAATTGTATGAAGAAATTCCCTATCCAAGAAATTGCAGAAATGTTCAAATCACAAGATATGAAGGAGTTGAATACTGAACACACAATAGATAAATATTGTAGGCAAGTATGATATATCCATTTTAGTTGAAACACATTATACGTTTGAGATTTTTTAAGGATTTTTCGAAAATGAAGTCTGAAAATATCTTGATTAGAAAAATCATAAAATATATAAGGATGCCTCTATCATCCACCTTTACATATACCTTATTCTTTCACTTTTTGACTTCAATTTTATATATGTAATATTGTAAACAGTTCATGTTTGAAATTGGACTTAATTGTAATTTGTTATATATATCTTAGTCAATGTTACAGTTTTCAAAAGATATTAAGTGACTGTGTGAAGGACAACAAAAATCCCTGTAAATCACCAAGCATACTCTCTATTGATACAACTGTTAATATGGGAAGATTCTTATGTTCCAAGGGAAAGCAAGGTAAGGGGTTCTTTTAACCGTTTTGATTAAAGAGCAAAAATTTGAGACCTAAACGGAGAGATGGCATTATAGCAATCTTTTTATTCGGATAATTCAGTGAAAATAATTAGATAAAATATAGTGAAACAGCACACATGTTCTAGAGTCCATCAAATCAATATTTATAGAGAGCAGAACAAACTCGAGTCTAAAAGAATGCAAACATTAGCATTAAATTCCATGAATGAGTAAGTATTCCTTTACCGACCAGTCAAAAATGTGCTCCTTGCAATGATTGGAAAATAGATGAAAATAAGAGTCTTGCAATTGGTGGAAAAGGGTATTTCAGTACATTGTATTCGACTAAATGAATGATTGTACTTGCTGACCAGGTCATGTTATAATTATCGACCAAGTAACTGCCACAGAATAGATTTTATTATTGTTTATCAATTTGTCAGTTACTTGCCTTGTTTTCGAAATTGTACATTTAGTACATTCTTCTGTTTAAAATCAGATTAGGAGATATTAAACACAAATGTCATTTATAAGGGTATATTGCTTCCTACGAAAAAAACGTTTACGGTTGATATCTTATTTAAAATTACTTTATGGCAATAGAATAGTAATTACGGTTCCCTATTTCACATTGTGCTTGAGAGTGTGACCGGTCGGTAAGAGATGCTTACTCCCTCAAGGCATCTGATTCCACCTCTGAAATCAAAGAGGTCCCATTTTTATCTTCCACAGATTTAGATTGTTCCAATGGACTTTTGTGCTTGAATACTGTTTGTTTTCGCCAGAATTTGCATGTACTTCGGTAACAATTCTTTGATAAAATTAATATCCAAATGAATGCGTAAATGAAATTTTTCACGAGGAAAAGGTTTAAATGCATTAAGGAGTAAAAGATGCGAACAAAAGTTGTTATAAATTTAGGATTTCTTTAATAGGATTTATTGAAAATTTCCAATGCATGAAGACCAAATTTTTGGTGAATCAAACAGCTATAATGTCCTGTTTGAAATTTATTCCACAACTTATTGAGAAGCAAGACAGCAAAACAGATTCTGATGCTTCTGATGAAATTTGCAGGTAAACATATTAGTATTATAACTTTCAAACTTCAATACTCTTTTCATTATTTTTTATTACATTAACCATCAATTTATAATGAACTTACATATACCACCTTCAATCTACAATGCTTACCGCTCAAGGTCCAAAAAACTGTGATTGAATGCAGAATTACCTTTTGTTGAAGAGTATGATTTGCGAGTCCTGAATGATTTTCGGATGTATTATTCAAAATGTTTCAATGAGTTATCTGCCTTTCAATGTTTATGAAAAACAAAAGAGAAATCAATAAAGGAAAAAGGTTGGGCATAACCGCACAAGATTGCTCAATAGTAGTTGACATGGTCCAAGCAGGATAAAGCTTGTTTTCTTTAACTGAATTTGCTTTCTTGGTTTACAAAATTTAAAATGCCATCTGATAGATAAAGCTTACGTTACTCCTTTAAAATATTTTTAAAAATCGCTAGATTTCTAACAGAGACCAAAAACCATCCTAGATTAATCCGGAAATTTACTGGAATCGGAACCTAAACTGTAGACATACCTCGATGACCAAAACATAGTGTAATGATGACATATCAATAGGATTGCCACTTTAAATTTATTCTCTAATCTGGAAGAAATCTATTTCATTTGGAACTGCACGACGCACAAGGACTTTAGGAGAGGCTTTCAGTGACAAAATTATAGACATGCCCCGGTGGTCAAAACATTGTGTATAATGACATATCAATAGTACCGATACTTGTGATTTATTCACTTTGCAGAGCAAAATCGTCCTTATCAAAGTGACATTTTAAAAAAAATGAGCATCATTTGCAAAATGGAATTGTACTGTCTTGTACATGTACATGTCTTCTATAGTCATATCTATTAAAATAGAGTTTTTTTGTGTAAAAAAGGAAAGTGTTTTAGACTTGATTAAGTTTTTAAAAAAGCCTATCGTCGTCATTTGCTTTTATTTTGCAGTACTTTTTATTTTTAATGATTAAAAATTAATACGTTAAAAAAATCGTTTATTAACATTTGAAAATTCATATTGTGTATATGAATTGTAGAATAGCAGAAAAAATTACAACTTGTATGGACATTCAAGCAAAAGAACTGTGTGGTGAGAAAGCAGTGCCATTCCTTCATTCTTATTTACAAGTTACAATCAACCCATTAATGAGAGATGTAACATGCAGCAATGGTATGTATATTATAATTTTTAGGGATGGGAATCGAATACAGAATTCCCAATCGGTTAACCGCAATACGTTCCGACCGATTAATCGGTTAATCGTATCAAAAATTCTCTGCATATTTCATCATTTTAAGCTCTCCTAAAATTAACAAGGCTAAGGTGATGTTACATGCTGAAATAATATGTTCATATTTTATCAGAATACTGTTTGAAAAATAAAGGATTTCAAAAGAAGACATGCAAGTCTCAGATACATTTTTAAAAAATCAGAAGATACGTGTATCTTACACAAGCTCATTCCATATTGTCACAATCATCGAAATGAAGTCTTAACGCTCGCTTAATTTACAATGTTTGTTTTATATAATTTGATAGGTGATACGGATAGAAGGGGGGAGATACACATTATATAATCAGTTTTCGCTGCTGATCAATCATTTAATTAAAATCATTAAAGACTCGCAGGACAGGCTGAGTAACGGCATGGTGTTTAAAAAATAATTGACTTCTCAATACTGACCAATTACCCCTAATATGTAATCCGGAGAGCCTTAATTATCTCCGAATCACTTTAGACTGAAAGTCAAAAATGCAAACATTTTCAATATTTTTATTTGTGTTTTCTAAAATTGAAATTTTAGGATATTGTGTTCTAATTTACACAAATTTATTTTTTTTCCGACTAACTGATTACAGATTTCATAACCGATTACCATCGTTCCGACCGAGTAACCGGTTAACAGATTAGAAATTGCCTCCCTAATAATTTTTAAGAAATAATCCATAAGTAGTAAAAAACAAGCTAATTCAGAGAATTTATGTCCCCCGCTTAGGGAAAAAGTCGGATCCCCCTGACTGAATGTGTAGAATTATTAAATGTATACATGTATACTGAAGCAATAAAAATACATGTATGTCAATATGCATATAAAAATTTGATTGCTTATTCTTTATTATGTGTTATACATGAATATTTATCACACTGTAATGATGATTTTATGAGTTTGTACAAGCCAGACCTCATAAATTTTTCATTCCACATGCTAAATACTTTCATTTATTTAAAAAAAGTATTTCGAAAAAAAGTAAATGGATCGCCCGGGATTCGAACCCGGGACCTCTCACATGTGAAGCAATAAACATACCACTTGACCACGGAACTGCTTTACACTGTCGAAATTATATGCAAATATGAAGTCACATACATGTATTAATATATTTACGTTCGATATTGTCAAATTGTACACAATGCATGGTGTCTAATTCAACCTTTATTAAACACTTCTAATGTAACAAGAATATTAAGTCCGCCGAGAACCTGTTTTATACGTAATAACTCTCTGCATGCCCCTGTGCTAAAAATAGCGACATGTAATACAATAAATACTAATAAAACAAACGGGCGGGACACTTTGAGAGGGGTGAGAGAGGTCCTAGGGAGTTTTGATATAAAATTACATTACAAAGCTCAAAATCCTCTTGAAATATCGCCTGGAAAGGATAGTGTTACACACAGGCATAATGTATAAATTTACGACCTTGAATTTTGACGTGTCTAGATGTGTCTAGATGTGTATTGTTTCATCTTGTATTAAATTGTTAAATTTGACTATAAGCCAGCAAAAATCAACATGGTATTTTCGGTCACAGACTTTCTTAGTTCACCAAGTGTTCAGGTTTTTGATACGTTAAAAAAGGATGACTTGATCGCATTAGGTTTGCATTTTGGGTTAGATGTTAAATCCTCTCAGAGAAAGCAAGACATTAGAATTAAGGTTGCAAACAAACTAGTAGAAGAAAACATCTTTGAAAAATACGATCTTCCAGAATATACAGTTAAAACAGAGTTAGGCTCTTACAAAATGGCAGAATATCAGTTTCAATTAGAGTTAGAGAAAATGCGATTAGAAAGAGAAAAATTAGAAAGAGAAGAGCGAGAAAGAGACAGAGAAAGAGAAAGAGAAGAACGAGAGCGTGAACGGAAATTTGAATTAGACAAATTAGAAAGACAAGAGCACTTTGAGTTAGAGAAATTAAGATTACAGCAGAAACCAGAACCCTCATTTGTCAAGAATGAATTTGATGCAGCAAAAAATATTAGGTTAGTTCCGAAATTTCAAGAAAAATCTGTAGACAAATATTTTCCCCAATTCGAAAAAGTCGCAGAGAATCTTAAATGGCCACAACACGTTTGGTCAACAATGTTACAAAGTGTACTGGTTGGCAAAGCAGCTGAGGTATACTCTGCACTAGGGGTAGCTGAAAGTTCAGACTATGAGAAGGTCAAAGCAGCAATATTAAAAGCATATGAATTAGTACCTGAAGCATATAGACAAAAATTCAGAAAGTATAGGAAGTTTGATAATCAAACATTTGTTGAATTTTCACGAGAGAAAGAAGATTTATTCGATTATTGGTTTAGATCTAAGAAACTTGATAAAACTTTTGCTAATTTGCGCCAAGTCATCCTGGTAGAAGAGTTTAAGGAATGTGTTACTCAAGATTTGAAAACACATCTAGAAGATAAGAATGTTAAAACTCTTGAAGAGGCAGCAGTCATATCTGATACTTATGCTCTGTCTCATAAAAAGAATTTTGTATCAAGATCTCAGACTAGCAGTAATTCTACAAATTCAGACACATATAAAAAGAGTGGTTCAGGGTCTCAGTCTTTCACAAGTTCCCAGTCTCCATCACAAGGTGGTTCTAAGTCCGGTCCAGGACGTTTTGAAGGATCTTCTGGAATAGGGTCGCTTCCTACTTGTAGTTATTGTAAGAAAAAAGGTCATCTGATCAGTGAATGCTTTAAACTTAAGAGAAAAAATGACTTTGATAAAACTCAACCACATGCTTGTGCGGCAGTTAGAGGAGATAGAGAAGCCTTAGTTTCGATTTGTTCTGACACTCCTGATGTCCAGGGTTCACAGTCCAGTTCTATTGATTCTATGGAGGATTATAAGCCCTTTATGTCTCAGGGATTTGTTTCACTCGGTGACTCTAGCGAAATAAAACCTGTCCAGATTTTGAGAGATACTGGTGCTGCACAGACGTTATTGTTAGAGGGCGTGCTTCCTTTGTCTGAGCAGACTTCTACTGGTGGGTCAGTTTTATTACAGGGTGTGGAGCTAGGCGTCATTGATGTTCCCCTGCATAGAATTAGTTTGAAGTCAGATTTAGTTACTGGACCTGTTATCGTAGGTGTTCGACCTACTCTTCCTGTTCCAGGCATTTCTTTGTTGCTAGGCAACGATTTAGCTGGTGGAAAAGTTGTACCAGATCCTATAGTTTGTGAGAGAATCACTCCAGATGTCATGTGCGATGATGAAGATGATGACATTTATCCAGCCTGTGCTGTTACTAGAGCGATGGCCAGAAGACGAGAAATGGAGGCAGACCATACTCAAGCCTTTGACGAGACGAATTCCTCTGTTGATATTGATTTGAATGACACTTTCTTATCTGACCTTGATGGCACTCAAACCAGCATGGAACCACACAATATCAAGAAGCAAGAGAAGAAAGAATTTTTACCAAAATTTGGTGGTGAGGATGATGAGTTGCATCCAATAGTTAGCCAAGGCAAGGACATCCTCAGCCGAGAACGTTTACTCTCTGAACAACATAAAGACCCAGATATCATTCAACTTAGTAAGAGGGCACTTCCACCAGAAGAGGCTACTAAAGTTGGAGAATGCTTCTATATGAAAGATGGCATCCTTATGCGAAAATGGCGACCACCTGACGCTTCCCCAGATGAAGTGTGGCGTGTTGTTCACCAGATAGTGGTCCCAGCTGCTTATCGTCGAGATGTCATGAGTTTAGCTCACGATACACCTATGGCTGGTCATTTAGGTATCAATAAGACTTATAATAGGATTTTGAGTCATTTTTATTGGCCTAAGCTAAGGAAGGATGTTTCTGAGTTTTGTAAGTCGTGTCATGTCTGTCAGATGGTAGGTAAACCGAATCAGAAGATACCATCCGCCCCTCTCCAACCAATTCCAGCTTTTGAAGAACCGTTTAGTCGAATGTTGGTGGATTGTGTAGGACCTTTGCCTAGGACCAGATCTGGAAACCAGTATTTACTTACCATTATGTGTACATCCACTCGGTTTCCTGAAGCCATACCTCTTAGGAATATAAAGGCAAAGAGCATAGTTAAGGCCCTAACCAAGTTTTTCAGTTTTGTAGGAGCACCCAAGGCAATTCAGTCGGATCAAGGCTCAAATTTTATGTCGGGGTTGTTCCAGCAAGTCATGCATGAGTTGGGTATTAGGCAGTATCGATCAACTGCTTATCATCCTGAGTCCCAGGGAGCGCTAGAACGTTTTCATCAAACCCTAAAAACAATGCTGAAGACCTATTGTTACCAGTATGAGAAAGACTGGGATGAAGGGGTTGGGTTCATCTTGTACTATTTGCTGCACGAGAAGCAGTCCAGGAGTCTCTTGGGTTCAGTCCTTTTGAATTGGCGTTCGGTCATACAGTTAGAGGTCCTTTGAAATTGTTGAAGGAAAAGTGGCTGACTGAGACTAGTGATCTTAATCTTTTAGATTATGTGTCTGATTTCAAAGAAAAACTTTACAATGCTTGTAAATTAGCACAAGAAAATTTGAAGAGTTCTCAGATGAAAATGAAAATGTGGTATGACAAAGATGCCAGAAATAGGGTGTTTAAGCCAGGTGATAAGGTTCTTGTATTTTTACCTATTCCTGGTCATCCTTTACAGGCCAAATTTTATGGCCCTTATGAAATTGAAAGCAAGATCAGTGATGTAAACTATGTAGTTAAGACACCAGGTCGACGTAAAGAGAAACGGGTTTGTCACATTAACATGTTAAAAGAGTATTTTGAAAGGTGTGACCGAAATTCTGTAAAACCAGTTTCCACTTTAGCCAATGCTAAGACTGTTCAAAATTGTATTGAAAGTGATACGAGTGTAGAAATGAATGAGAAAGATTGTAATCAGAGTGTCCGTTTGAAAAACTCAGAAGTTTTGGCTAATTTGGATGCTAAACTTGGACATTTGAACATTCACCAAAAAGAACAAGTTAAAAACTTGATGAATGAGTACCATCAAATCTTCTCGGATGTTCCAAAGAAAACTAATGCAGCTTGTCATGATGTTATAGTTGGCGACGCTCTGCCTATCAAACAACATCCGTACCGTCTTAATCCAATAAAATTGCAGTACCTAAGAAGGGAAGTGCAGTACATGTTGGACAATGACATTGTTGAACCTAGTAAAAGTGATTGGAGCTCACCGTGTATTCTTGTACCAAAACAGGACGGTTCGTACCGATTATGTACAGACTTTAGAAAGGTGAATTCTGTTACCAAAACCGATTCATATCCAATACCTAGAATCGATGACTGTATTGACAACATTGGAAACGCGAAATTTGTCAGTAAATTTGACCTGTTGAAAGGCTACTGGCAAGTACCGTTAACAGAAAGAGCAAAAGAAATATCTGCTTTTGCTACACCAGATGGACTTTACCAGTATAAAGTAATGCCTTTTGGCATGAAAAACGCACCGGCTACATTCCAAAGGATGATTCACTCCCTTCTTCAAAACCTCGAGGGTTGCGAGGCCTACATTGATGATGTCATCATATACAGCAACACATGGGACGAACATATCCGAATCATGCGTGCTTTATTTGACATTTTAGCTAAAGCAAACTTAACTGTGAACCTTGAAAAGAGCGAATTTTGTCATGCTTATGTAGAGTATTTAGGTCATAAAGTAGGTCAAGGTTATGTTACACCAATTATGGCTAAAGTGGAAGCTATTGCAAAGTTCCCGATTCCTACAAACAAGAAAGAGTTAATGAGGTTTTTGGGCATGGCTGGGTTTTACAGAAAATTTTGTCCAAATTTTTCCTCAGTAGTTAGTCCGCTTACAAATCTTTTGCAGAAGAGGGTTAACTTTGAATGGACAAAAGACTGTGAAAGATCCTTTCATAAAATCAAATCTGTCCTTATGAGCAACCCAGTTCTGTCAACTCCAGATTTTTCTAAGCAATTTAAGCTTACTGTTGACGCTAGTGATGTTGGAATCGGGGCAGCTTTGTTTCAAGAACATAGTGATAAGGTAGATAGAGTTGTTTCTTATTTTTCAAAGAAACTTACAAAATGTCAACAAAAGTATTCCACCATTGAAAAGGAATGCCTTGCTTTGTTGTTAGCCTTACAGCATTTTGATGTTTATCTGAATGTTACTTTGCATCCAATTCTTGTGTATACTGATCACAACCCCCTGACATTTTTGCATAAATTGTCAAACAAAAATCAAAGACTGACTAGATGGAGTTTGTTGTTACAAGAATACAACATAACAATTAAACATATCAAAGGCAAAGACAATGTTATAGCAGATGCCTTGTCAAGAGTATCGTAAACATACTAGATTTTGTATTAATGTACCTATGTTTTAATAATATAAGTTTTCATTGACATTCAAACTTTTTAAGGGGGGAGGTGTTGTGAGATGTGTATTGTTTCATCTTGTATATTATTAGTAACATTAAGTTTCTTGAGCATTCCAGAGTGGTCAATATGTTTGGTCATTTTTTCTAGAACATTCTTGAACTTTGTTTATGTCTAGAACTTTCCAGGAATATCATGTATTTACAATTTCTAGAATATTCTAGATTTATAATACTGTATAAATACCCTGTCAATTCGATGCATAAATATACTTTGTCGTATAAGCACTATTGAGATATAAATGGGATATATTTTCACTGGGACATTGTGTGCAGCAACGGACACTCTGATGTATGTATTTTTAGATTTTTGCTAAGTTTGTACTTAATGATTTGTATATTACTGTAAATAAATTATTGTTAAGTTTAAATTGTGTTATCGATCTTTGCTGGCATTTAGGGTTATTCTGACCCATAACAACGTTTTGACCTCAAAATAAATAGGGGTCTTTCTTAGACCACAGGGAGTTGTTATGTAAAATTTCATTGCATAAGCTCAAAGAGTTCTCCAGATATTGTGTCGAAACGAAAGCGTTACAGACAGACAGAATGACGGATAGACGGACGGACAGACCCAAGTTAATATCCCCCACTTTTCAAGCGGGGCACAATAAATATTTGCTTTCAGTATAAATTTTCTATAATATAAATATTTTATTGTCAGTATTATTTTGTTGTTTGAGTACAAAGACGGAAAAGAAACATTTTTCACTAAAATACTTATGAAAACTAGAACATTCATTAGTTTTTTCTTACCACATAGACACTTGGGCATACAAAAAAGTGATATTGTGTATTTTCTGGTTATATTTCATTTTTCAATTCACACTCTAAAAAGTGTAAAAATTACACTTATTTTCATGAATATTACAAATAAAAGAACTTAAGAATGTGCAAAAATTTTCTTTTGTCTTATTCAAGGGATATCCGTTACTTTCTGTGACTGTCATTAATGAACTCAATATTAACCTAAAATGAAAAAAATTAATTCCTGAATCTAGAAGATGTATAAACAACTTGTCTAAGTCTTTGATTCATGCACACATGTTTATTGTTTATTGTTTATAAAAAATATTTGTTGAATTAGAAATCTATAGATAAATTTACGTATAGAATTTTTAATACCCTCATCCCTACTGATTGTTAGTGTGGTGATTGTTGGTGATGATCTTTTTATACAAGGTTTGTCCTCATTTAATTTGATTTTTCTTATTTACAGGTCAGACAACAATCAAACAGCAGTGGACATCTGTTATGATATTTGTGACTTTGACAATTTGTTTATATAACATTTTGTATGCATGATTTTTTAGGAAAAAAATTATAGAAGTAAATGACATTCTTTCACTTTTAAAAAAAATATTTTTCTTTTTGGTTTTCATAAACATTTCGATTTTATTATTTTTTTTAACTCAACCTTTAGCTTTTATGGCGACAACTTAAAACATTATTTATTTAGACTGACCAGAAAATTCCCCTTTATGCTTCAATGTCCGCTTTATAATCCGCAAAGCTTATTATATAAAGGCGCAAATTTGCCCAAACCAGATTATATCGAATAATTTGGCCAGGAATGAGAGTCATTTTTTAAATTGAATATTAAAGTTATTAAATATAATATGTGGGTATAAATTTTTTTCGCTGCTTTTTTAGTTCAAATTTGCCGCTCAATAATAAAACCGTAGTAAGGGAAGTGATGGGAAGCGAGGGAAAGTAAAAACTGATACTTAGATCTTAGCAATATTGTTGGGTTTTTTTAACATCTGGTAAGATCGAATAATTGTTTGAAGTTAAAGGTACAATTATTAAATCCGGAATGAATCCCGCGGACTGGAAATGAGAGGATTGCAAGGATACCGATGATTAAGGTGATAGTAAAGGGGATGATGTCCCCAAAATCAGTACAAATTTTACAAAGGCTCAAGGAAAAAACTACATATTTTTTTCCAGAAATAAGAACCATTGGGCAATCTCAGAATTTTTATTTTAGCATTTTAAGCTAACGTAAGATTGGTTTTTTGTCCCGTAATGTTTGATTCCATACCCTTTTGAGAGAGAGAGAGAGAGAGAGAGAGAGAGAGAGAGAGAGAGAGAGGAGCAGAGAGACTAGTTTAGACTTGCACTTGTAATCTCAGTGGCAAAGACTGTGTCATAAAAAGGACAAGAAAGGGTATATGTAACATTCCCTTAATTGGTATATCTCCTTAGGATGATGCAACAACTCTTTATTGTCCCCGATTTTGCGAAAGCAGAGACATTATATCTTATTCGTCTGTCAGTTTGCCTCTCTGTCTAGCCGCCCCCCGTCTGTCTGTCACAAAAACTTTAAACTTGGTCATAACTTTTCCATTAAGATATAATTCTCTCATATTTCACAAGTAAATTATCTGCGTTAAAACTTTCCAAACATCCTATGATTTTGATCCCGTGATTTTGACCTTAAAGTTATATTATATCATATCTTTAAATTATTCATTACATTTGAAAGAAAAAAATGGACTTTCATATTAAACAGTTGCATTACCT
The DNA here is from genome assembly GCF_032062105.1 of Saccostrea cuccullata. Classification (NCBI taxonomy): domain Eukaryota; kingdom Metazoa; phylum Mollusca; class Bivalvia; order Ostreida; family Ostreidae; genus Saccostrea; species Saccostrea cuccullata. Next base: position 22,760 of record NW_026929749.1, on the reverse strand, counting down.
GTGAAAGGATTTTCTTTGATTTCTTATCCAGTGATAGTGACCTTCAAGTTTGACTTACTTTGCAAAAATATTATTCATTAATTTCACTCACAATTATCATAATCTTCATTATGCAATTATATTCACAGCAGTTTATGCACACCTCCTTTTGTGATACAAATATAAAGAAGATAAATTAAAACAAATCAAAACATGCAGAGGCCCATTGGCCTTAAACGTGTAAGTCATCTGAGCATTATATAACAACTTTCCACAATTGAATTTAGTTCATGTTTTAAACCAGATACAATGATATTCACACTTTTGAAAAGAGCAACATTACTCATCATAACTATACATTTCTCATGCTTAGTTTGGTTGCTTTATACCAACAGGCAGAATAAGGGAACAAAAATTGTATTCCAACTTATCAGTAATAATCAGCAATAATCAGTAGTGCCCCTATTCCACAAGAACCCATGAAGCTCCTTATATACTGAAAGGAAAAAGACACGCAGGATAAACTTTAGGGGTGAATAATTTTATTTTTCCAATTGTATTTTCTAGTATTCCTTTCTAACGTTTAAAATCATCTATAATTAACATGTAACCAAAAGTGCAAGAGCCACTTTGGGCCTTATTTGGCCCTGAGAATTTCTGAAAAATCAAAACCGCTCAATTTAGGTTGCAAATGTAGTATTTATCACTTGGAGTGTTGGTGACCATGTATCTGTTGATGGTGACGTAATTTCCCATCTAGCCAATGCATTGTGACGTCATAAAATGCGTCATTTTCATCACATCCTGAAAATGACCTAAAGTTGACGCATTTTCTCAAAATTTCATATAGAGCACAACCTCTGATCCAAAATATGCAAATACATAATGAAAACTCTGTTTCTGAAGATCAAAAAACAAGTTTTATTTTTTGGATCGTGGGCTGTGCTCATATTTTAATTTTTTGCTGAAGATAGTCAAATGTGCATTTTTTCTGCAAATTTCAAGAACATTACGATTTCTCAAACCTGTTTTCCAATATCTGGATTCTCAAAACGATTTTTTTTTATAGAAAATGAAAGTACAAAATGTCTACTTTATTTTGATCCATGGAATGGGGAAGACGGTGATAGTTAATTAATTGATATAAGTACAGGGCCATTTTATGCATAAGATGGCTCTTGCTCTTTCATTTGACTTTGCCGCATAATTCGTAAGTTATTGAAACTGATATGACGATACCCCCCAAAAGTGAAAATCGAAAATTCACATTATCTTCAATGTCTCATTCGTGCATCTGTCACTGTCTTGTTTCTCCTCTGTATAGAGTTCATCAGTGTTTTTTTCCTGCAAAGAGGAATATTTTTCATCTCTTTCAACAAGATAACCCTCAGTTGAAAGGGACTATCTGTGGCATTTCGAAACCTATCTTCCAATAAGCCCCACAGATGTTCAAGGAGAAAAGGATGGACGTTTTGGTTACAGTCCACTGGATAAATGTGATTGTTTGCTAGAAAGTCTGAATAAACCTCGCCTACAATGAATCAGAGGTAAACACGCCGAAAAAAGATAGGCAAACGACACGCGCATGCGCCAGTGAGAGGAATCCCAAAGTAAAGTTGACCAGCTCAAAGATCCAAATCGTTCAATCGTTTTCTTTCAGTTTTATGGTGAATGTAATGATTATGAACATCTACTCTATTAATAGCACCTTTGTTGTAGTGAAGTGGCAATTAAAGAGGTGGCTCTGTTACGCGTCAACGTCATCGTCACGGATGACTGGAAACCATTCAAAGCCCTCTCTTACACCGGTTAAAAATTTACTAACGACTGCAAATCAATCCGTCATTGCTTTTGTCCTTACTTAGGCAATGTAATAGCCAGACTCCATGAAACAAGATTGCAAGAAATGCATTTCGTCTAAAAATACTGAAAATCAATGTGTAAACCTCAAGTGCATGAAATGGTACAAAAAGATCATTGATAAACTTGTCATAATCAGGTTGCGCTTGTTTTTGGCTTTTTAGGACTTTTCCGACATGAAGTCATACATTTCACGGTTTAGCAATTCTGAACACTGATTTGAATGCATAGTAACCAAGATTCCCAACTGACCATTTTTTTCTAATTTTTCGTCATGTGGTAAAGAAAATTTCGCATATTATGTTACCCTGCGCTTCTTAATCCTTTCAGTATATTAAGAAGAAAAACAAACCTCAATAATTTATGCATTAAACATTCTGAAAAGTATGCATATTTGCGGCTTTTGAATTGTTATCCTGTATAAATATTGATATAAATATATTCAATTCAATACCACTACTTTTAAATCTTATTGATACTATTTTACTGCAGTTCATTTATTTCAAAGAGAAAACTTCTATTTTAACCTTTTCTCAGAAGATGAATGCATATTGATAACTACATGAACACTACGCCATACAAAAAAGTAATATTGTGATTATATGTATATGGCAAGAAATTCAGAATTTCTTACGTTTAGTTTAAGATTTAGTTCATGTTTTAGTTTAACTAATTTAATTGAATTTGAAACAATAGGCATATTATCAAATACATAATTTTAAAGAGTTACCTGAGTGACACGTTATATTGCGCACTGTCTTAAGCAATCATGCATGTCGGTATGTAAACATCCACTGCGAGACGATCATGAATAATTCATGAATTTCCTTGAATTTTTCATGAATTTATTCATGAAATGTTCATGAAATGTTCATGAAGATCCTATGAACTTATTATTGGACATTTTCAAATCATGAATTTTTCTTCATGAAAGAAAATTGATGAATATTCATGAATATTTTTTTCATGAATAATTCATGAAGAGTCATATTCATGAAGATTCATCATTTCAAGAATGTCCAATAATAAGTTCATAGGATCTTCATGAACTATTCATGAATAATTTGATGAATTTTTTCAGGAATGTTCATGAATGAATAAAATTCATGAACCACTAGCATTCATGAATATTCTGGCTTGATTCGTAAACAAAAAATGAAATATTATCATTCATGTTTATTCATGAAAATGCATGAAGTCATGCTAAAAAAAGTAACAGTAGATGATTTATAATACAGCATCTTGAAAGATTTTACAGAAATGTTGTTTGTTTTCCAACCATGGCAACAAAATCTTTGTTAAAAAAATTAAAATAGGCAATCTTACACATTAAACCATAGTAAATGAGTAATGTAGTTCATTCCAGGTAAAAGTATTTAAAAAATTCAATTCAAATGCAATTCTTTGCAGAATGTTTAACCTTACTTGGTCAAAAGGAGAGGGGGATCCTTCCTCAGCATGTTTCAAATTGTGTTTTAATGCCAGAAATTGAACAATTTTTGATTCCAGTCTAGGAAAAAAAATTGTTCAGCACAAGGGAAACAGTTTTCAGTGCTTTCAAGCAGTTCGAGCAGAGATGGTCAATTCAAAAATCCTTATTGTCTCTCCATGTGGAATTTCCAGAATTTCATTTTTTGGATCCTTTGATTGAATATCATTCATATTTTCATTTCTTTTTTTTTGTTTCTTTTTCAAGAGCTCAGATTTTTGTGCAGCCAGAGTTTCTTCTCTTCTGCTCATCAACATTTGTGAACTGCTTCTCTTTTTCCTTCAAAAAGAAAGATTTTCTGAAAGTACCCATGATTGTAAAACATAAGAATTTTTTGTATTTTCTTGCATTTTAGATTCATTTAATTTTGCATCAGAGACACTTCCAAATTTAAACATTCTGAGTGGAATTTAAGCCTATCAATCAGGCCTATGAGAGTTTTGAGTCTCAGTCTATAATTAATGTATGTTATATGGTTGGATCAAAACTCAAAGCAAAGTTAGACAAAATTGCATTAAAAAAAGAGACATATTAATTTATTATAATGTGCTTTAATTACTTGTTATTTTACAAATAGACAGTAACATTTACAGACAGATTTCTGACTCAGTGATTGCCTCCAGTTTTTGTCACTCACCAGTTATGCAATAGATCAATCCTATACTGTAAACCAACTTTTATTCGCGACGACTTTATTTCGCGATTTACCGGTTGTAAATTAGTTCGCGACGATAAAATTTCGCGATCAAGCCTTTTTTGGATCAGTTGTTAATAGAAAAAGAGACTTTTAGGACCAGTTCGCGGCGAGAAATATTCGCGATGACAAGGCTCTCGCGAACCTCGCGAAAATTTCTCGCACGCGAATAAAAGTTGGTTTACAGTATATAGTCTTCCTTCCTCATATTCTATTATTTTCTTTAAAAGTTGACAAAGATCAGTGACTGTACTGTTTATTGGACACACCTTGTGAGAAGGTGAAAAACTACAAATTACAAAAGCATAATAAGAATTTGACAAAATATCAAAATCATAAGCATTCATACAAAATTAAATGCGTAACTTTAACATGTGAGCTGAACAGGCCTATGCCTATCGCATGCTGGAAATGGGCGGTTTTACAAAACATTGTAGTTGCGGAATTTAAACATGATAAAATATATTGCATAATACTGTTAGATACAGATGATCAAGTTAGATATAAGTTCAAGTAAAACAATATAAAACTTACTCCTTAGGGAGGCCAACATCACTAAACTTCATAGCCAAAACGCCAGGCAAACCGCATGGCTACCATAATTAGTATAAACAGACTATTGAACCCGATCGAAATAAAATTATGCAATACGAAAACGGCACAGTAACTATGCAAATAATAGATCACAAATATTGATTCTTCCACACTAAAAATTCCCACTTCCAACATCTCGCGCGTTTTCAAGTTTGCGTCAAAAATGTAAAGTAGAGCTAAGAAATACCTTAGTTTAGAATTTCCAAGATTACTGTTTAAAAAAAATTAAAAAAACTATCTGAATAACTTTTCACTGAAGATACAATATTTTATATCAAAATAAGTTTTATCAATGAAGAATTCGATTTTTTTACGTCATAAATTATACATGTATTGACTTTTAGTTTCGTATCGCAAGTATGGCGGCCCCCTATGACATGATAATAACAATCTCTCGCCCTCAGACAGAATATTCTGAGCTGTGAAGACGCATAGGAGAATTAAAACTACAAAATACGAATGTGGATCATAGATACTCTACAACCATGCAGTCTGTGCTCTATCATTTACGCACGAAGCAAGGGAAACTTTTGACATTTTAACTGCACCAAAATTGAAATGTATGTATAGCGTTTCGATCCAGGAATAATACGGTACAGTACAGACAAGTGATATAATTTTTAAGTTGTTAATAAATATATATAACGTTTTTTATATGAAGCTCACAAAGTTCATTTTCCAGAATGTTTCATTTTCCAACAACTTGTTTAAAGTTTGATGTTAGAAAAAATTCGGTCGAACAAAGTTGTGTGACGAAAAAAGATATTAATTAAAGCACATTATGATGAATATAACTGTTTAATTTAAATTATGAAGAAACACAAGTAATGCATTTGAAAAAAAATGCTGTCAATTGTGATGCAGTGTTTGTGTAATTAAAATCAAATAAAAACACTAAATGTTTAGAGATTTCATGATTTATTTTTTCAGATAGTGAAAGAATTATTATTAAACATATATTATACCAGGGGCTTGTTCAACAATTGCATCTGCATGCAAAAGTTGTATTATGAGAGTATTGAGTTTTTTCTGTCAATCATTTTTGTCAATTATTTTAGTCTTCATGAAAATTCATGAACATTCATAATACCTTGAACTCTACATTTTTTCTGTCTTTAAAATGAAAATAACCAATATTCATATATATTCATCATCTGTTCATGAACTACATTTTATGAATATATTCATGAATAAAGTTCATGAACCATCTTTATGAACCAGTCATGAACCAGTCATGAACACATCATGAATGTTCATGAACGATTCATAAAAGTTCCTGAAATCATGAATTTCACCTCGCAGGGGATAACTTGGTTTTCCCAAGTGAAATTTGCATTTTCTATAAAAGGACGTAAATATAAAAGATTTACAGAAATAAGTCAGCATGGAATATTTTCTACTTGTATTGTTTGCCATTATGCCAGGTAGATTAAGTTATTATTGTTTTTAATTATTTATTCATAATTCTATGTTGCTAATCAAAGATTTCTTCAGTAGGTCTGCATTTTTTTTAATTTGTAAAATCTTTTAAATAACAAATAAAATCTCAATTTTTAAATAAATGTGATGCCTACCATATGTTTTTGATTCTGTGGAAATTGCAATCGACCGAATCCTAAATTGTGTGAAAGCAAACGGAAATATACGGTGTTCGATACGCAAGAGCATGCTCTACATATGAACAATTTCTAAAACGAGGTAAATTATTGACATAAAAGTTGATGAAACAAGAATATCAGCAGTCTCGCTTAAAGTTATCATTTCGCAAGTTCTTTAATCAATACGATGACCTTGCCAGTAAATACAATTTATCATTGAGTCAAATGCTGACTAATGTTTTTCATACTGATTGTTAGTCCATTATTTACATCTGAATTGACGACGTATTTTTCAGTTTTTTCCCGATCATGATTGTATATTGTTTAACATCCTTCTCGAGAATGTTTCACTCATATGGAGACGCCACTACTTGCCGGTGGAGAGCTGCAAGTTTTGTCCTATACTCGGCACTCAGTTCCATTGATCAGGGAGGGATCTTTTTCGTGCAATCACCTACAGTGACACGGGACCTCGGTTTATACGGTCTCATCTGAAGGATTGGTATCCACGTCCCACAGTGGGATTCGAACTCGCGACGTAAGGATTGACTCCTTACTTCGCGACTCTAGACCAGACGCTCTAACAACTGCGCCACGCTGGCATGAACATGAAAAAGACCACACGGCGGGTGTGACCAGTCAGCAAGGGATACTTACTCCTCTATGGCAATTGATCCCACCTCCGATGTTTTGGAGGTCCATATTGCTCTGATCCTATTTTGTATTGTTTTATGGACTTTGATATTTTTGAATACTGTTTGTTATGTCCGTATCCTTCATCGAAATTTTAAGAAAAAAACACTGATGACGTTTGGTTATCTAGATTTAGTAGTACATGTAGATCCCCCCCACTTGAATGCAAAGTCGAACACTGTTTTTGTCACCGAAACATTATTTCATCAGAAATGGATTGTTTAAGCTAATTTTTGGAACATATAATATTTATAGATCGGCCGTCTCCCTGACTATTTGCAAATGTCAGACGACTGTTCAGCAGCCAGCTACCAACCTTTACAATGAAACATACGGAGATAACGAACAATGCTCAAGATCAAAAGTCCATAAACAATACAAAATAGAAGCATTACAAACACGGACCTCCAAAACATCAGAGGTAGGATCAGGTGCAATGGAGGAGTGAGCATTCGTGCCAACCAGTTGTCACAATTGTCAACAGCTGAAAATATATTTCATACCTACAGATTAAAAACTTTATTCTCGCTCGATGGTTGTACATGTTGATTAATGTACATGTAGTATTTATTTCCATGAGCAACACGACTGCCCGCTTCTGAGTCATTACATTATAGGCTGCATGTACATTATGAAACTTTGACATATTATGTTTTTGTCAAGCACGTATTGTGAAAACTGGCATATCTTGGTCTTACTTGGGTTTTGACAATTTTTTATGAGGCCTTTTGATATTATTGTGAAAATACTACAATACTGAGATTCTGAATTAATTTTAAGAAAAATATTCTGATAATGTTTAAAACAGCAAAAGATTTAAGAAAGATTCATTTCGAAAACAAAGTTGAATTTGTCAGGCCTTTATAGCAGATATGACAAATGCATTAATGAACTTCAATACTATACGTTTTACAATTTGCCAAGCCTTTTCCGGCCACATCTCACACCAAAACAAGATAGGGAAGAAATGTAGTGGCGGATCTAAAGTGAGTTTGGGGGGTTTTAACATCCTCTGAGAGTCAGCGAGGAGCCCTACATATTTGTTAAGTTTTTATTAAAGGAAATCTAACTCTAGCTATAGATACTCAAACATCAAACTTCCGCCGGAGGGTGTTTGTACCAATTAAACTGAGTGCAGAGACGCAAGGAACTATGAGTAGTTTGCTTATACATTGTATATGTACTAATGTACATGTACTATGTTCTGAAGAATATCCTGGATTGTCGCATGCAAATGTTTAATGTCACAAGGATATATCAATTAACAGATAAATAAACAAAATCAGTTTCTAATTGCTTCATGAAAGAATCAGTTAATTGGTTTGTGGCCGATTTTTGACGCTTGAGTCAATATCCTTATTTTTTTTTGTTTTGGTTTTTTTTTTTTTTTTTTTTTTTTTTTAGCAAATGACGATATCTGCGTTCGGGACATATTTTGACCCTTTACTCTCGGGAATGAAAAATGCAAATAAACAAGGATCACATGATATTCTATCAATAGATATGATGTCATCCAAAATCTTAAGATATGAGCAAAATATGAGTTAGAATCTATACTGAAGATGCAGATTTGCACATTAAATAACAAATGAAAAATCAATACCTCTTGTTAATTATTCTTCAATAAATAATGATTTAAATACGTTATTAATTTCTGCTGATGATGCCTTTTGTGCGTACCTGTTCAAAATTTGAGATCATGTGACGAAATCATTCCCGCCTTTTCACAGCAACGTTTGCCAAAGGATTTGAGGAGAGGAGCGTATCAGAAACCTTCATTAGCGACGATGCTAAAGAATAAATGTCTATTTTTAAGGATCACTGTAAAACACCCATTTTTGCATATTTATTGGAAAGTAGGTGATTTTTTTATCCGCAGAGTTTTACTTGCAAGTAGCGCGCTCAGAATTTAACTTGTCCTAGTATATTTTTTTTTATTGAAGAGCTCGATTTTCACTTAACGATAAAGGAAAACTACTCATATTCTTTCATTTTCTGCAATGTGGTAAGATAATCAGTCTTAAATCTCTCTAACATTTTATGGTCGTTGAAATGATTTTGTCAGCTACAACAATTAATCATAAATCGAAAGTTTACTGGCATTTTCATGCACTTTTTTTGTGTGCTGTTTACAATTTATTGGTAAACATTGCTAAATAGATTGATTGATTGATAGTATATTGTTTAACGTCCCTCTCGAGAATATTTTCATTCATATGGAGACGTCACCGTATGCTGGTGAAGGGCTTCAAATTTTGACCTTTACTCGGCACTCAAGCCATTGAGCAGTGAGGATCTTTATCTTGCCAACGCCTGCCGCTGACACAGGGCCTCGGTATTTAAGGTCTCAACCGAAGGACCTGCAACTTTCACTTCAAAGTGCCGAGCACATGGTGATGGAACAGTTGCTACCCATTTTATCGACTGGGTCAGTCGCGGCCGAGATACGAACTCACGACCTCCCATTCACGGAGCGAGCGCTCTACCGACTGAACTACCGTGAACGGTCATTGTTAAATGGAATTTAATCTTGCCTTTAAACTTAAAATACATTGATATTTGAATTTCTCAATTCAATTTCTTACTTTCTATATGAAATAGTATAGTATCAAAATATTAAAAAAGGATTAAATTGCCTTTATCTAATTAGAATTTTTAGGCAAAAGTCAAATTAGATGTAGGAATTTATTTAGTAGCAGAATAATTTAAAGCAATGCATTGTATATCCCGATGGCAAAAACAGAGTATTTAAATCTTTTACAATTTAAAACAGTCGGAAATGGAAAAAAAAATGCAAGAATTTTAAAAGTTTTATCGATCATAACAAATTTTTAAACCTCTATATATCAGCAATTATTTTCAGTCTTTAAACTAACTGCAAAATCCAAATATAATGATGTTCAGTATTATGCAAGTCTTACATTCGATGGGAAAAGATTTCATGTTATGCAAATCGCTTTTTTATATGATTTGATATATTATATTTGTTTCTGTACATAGTTTTGTTCTCCGTAAATATCATGTTTACCAAGAACACAATGAAAACTATATTTACAATCGAGCTAAGATGATAGAACAAAGATACACAGATAAACGTTTGAATCCGCGATTTTAGGCATGTCACATAAATTCGATTTATAATTTAACTTTGTGGATAGATAATGAAAGCATGTACCTTATTAAAACACACAAGTAAATATAATGTATTGATCAATTTATTTAAAATTATCATGGACTATAAAACAGTAGACTCCTGAATATCAATAACTGATAAAAGATTAGGTGGGCTCCGTTGCTTAAATCAGAATTGTAAATTTGATATATTTCGGGTATGGGAAAATAATAAATACTAATGTAAATCCCTTACTATTTAAAAAAAAATCTCGCCTGCTTATACATTGGCAAAGTAAACAAGACTTACTACAAAATAAATTGCAAACAAGATGTGTTTGCGAAACGTTGATCCCTCAAATGGCAACTTAAATCGTAGGTTTTCCTTTCTAAAATGCAAATCAAATAAGTTGGTAGTCATAGTAATGTTTTATACAAGAAAAACACATATAAAATATTGTTACGTTTCACGAAGTGTACCTGTGAAATTCGGGTTAATTCTTGTTTACAAGTTTGGAATATATGGAACTTGAACCCGATGTTTATAAACTCCGTAAAAAATTGTCAATGGACAGTTAACGAAAGAAATGAACAATAATTGATTTAATGACTTTATTAATTTAACATGTATAATTTAATGAGAAAGTGGTGTATTTTGTATGTTTTATATGGGTACAACGTTATTAATTTAGTAGGTAATTTTGTTGGTTAAAACCCGCTAACTTATTGATTGTATTGATTGTGACGTAATTTAGGTATCTGATTGTCTCTTACGTCATCATAACAACTTTTGTCCATATAAACCAGCTGTTTTGGGTTTAGACTTCAGTCGGCTGTGGGGAGCGACTCAGCACACAGCCTTCCCTGGTAAGGGAAAAGTGACGTAAGTCACTTTGTGTAACGACTCCGTATACTTCGGTTATAAGACGGTACCAAGTCTATGTATACGAAACCATTAAGGGGACCAAGTTAGTAGGAACGTCCTGTATTGACCATCGGTTGGTCACCTTTTTGTTAACCAAATAACGTTGTACCAACCAAGTTACAGTGTACCATTTTGTGTGTTTATAAGTGAACCATTTGATCGTCTTAATAAATGTTATAAACTTTAAACAAGTGTTATTCCTAACAAACATTATTTAAAGTGACCAAAAGTTGGTCATTACGTCAACCAAAGAAGTGACCAAACAAGTAACCAAAAGTTGGTAATTTCGTTAACCAATGAAGTGACCAAAAATTGGTCATTAACCATTACATAAACTGTGACCAACGGAACCATCAAATCTCGACCAAGTGACCAGAAAACCAATAGCGGCCCACGAGTTTATTACACGATACCCTCGGTTTCGTTACAATATATATATGAAAGCCCTAGTTATATATAAAAACCCTTGTAAAAGTTTTCAAAGATATGTAAAATTTCAAGGTCAAAGGGTCAAATTTGGTGACATTCAAAGGAAGGTTTTGTCTCAAGAATAACAGATATGAAGTGCGAAAGTCATATAGCCGTTCAAAAATTATGGCCAACGTTAAAGTTTCTAAACGAGGTAAATATTATTGTCAAAGAATCAAAGTTGTTGATATCTAAATGAAAGTTTTATGTTTAAAATTGATGGTAAAGGTAAATCTGGATAAAATTTTGCAAAATGGGTCAGACTACAACGTTGTCGTCAAAAGTTCAATGTTTCTTTCTCTATCGTTTTCTCGCCTAAAATGAGTTTTTTATGTTATTCTAACCTATCTTTCATATGATTTTGGTTCTTATTTTGCTACGTTTTTCATACCAATTGTTAGTCCATTATTTATACACTGAATTGACGGCGGATTTTTTCCGCTATTTCCTGATCATGACAAGGAGCACACGGCGGGTGTGACCGGTCGGCAGGGGATGCTCACTCCTCCATGGCACCTGATCCCACCTCTGATGTTTCGAGGTCCGTGTTTGCTCTGCTCTTATTTTGTATTGTTTTATGGACTTTGAAACTGAATACTGTTCGTTATATCCATATCCATCCATACGTGATTTATAAATCAAAAATGTAGGCCAAGCATAAAAACATTGAGTGTATGTCTATTTAACATTCTTATATTCATGTTTTTTTAAATAATGTAGAATAAATCATATAAATATGGGTTCATAACCCCATTTATTGAAAGAATTCTCAGCAGTCTTTAAATCTTCTGTCCAGAACAAATATATCTCCATCTGAAAGTTAAGTTTTCAATCGTTCAGTATCATTCTTCAATATACTCGTTAAAATCGAAGAATCGCTATTGCGTCTATCTGCTTAGTAATGACCAATAGCATCTTGTATGTAAGCATTGGTACCCGTGGCCACTATCAACATTGACTTCTTGAGCGGTCGATTTTGTAGCACTGTTTGTTCGGCGCTGGAAACAGTAGTTAGAACTCTTTTCTTTATATACATGTTTGTACCATCTACAACAAGGTGACATCTTCGCCATCTGCAAATAGTTGCTTTGTGAAAGTTGTCAAACTGTTGTTTCGTGAGATCTGTCAAATGCACATAATCAGTGTCTGATAATCCAAGAAGATTATCAACAAAAATTCATTTTAGCTTGTTCAACACAATCATTTGAACTTTGTTTAGCAAATTTATTAAATCTGTTCTGTTGAATATGGTGTGTTCTGTCACATTTGAAAGCATTTTTGTGCATTCTTCTTTTAACTCAACTTCTCTAAAATGTTTTTACAACACCTGGTACCTTCATTTATAATTGTACCAGATTCTATGACAAAGGTTGTTCTCATGTCTTCATCTATTACAACAAGATCTTTCCCTTACATGTATTACAAAATTGACTTTTTGCATGCGAAGACATTTTACGAGGAACTTCAAACTAAATTACTCTTTGACTACCAAGGGATGAACACCTTAAACAATGTTCATCTATTTCTAATAATTTCTTATGGTTTGAAATTTTCATTTCAATTTTGATGTTGGTTTAAGGTGGTTATGAAATGAGTAGGAGTTGTATAACACAGTTTTCCAATTGCTAATGTTAATACGGAGCGATAGTACATCAATTTGATACCCTTTATCATAAAAATGCTCAAAAGCACTAAATAACCAATATATCATTAAAATGGATTTTTATCCTGATGATTCGTGGATTTCTTTTTAAAAGCTGAAATTTTGTAGTCATTATACATGTAGGTCACAAAACGGCCCTTTGGAGTTTTAACAATTGATATTATTATAAAGAAAAGATTCGTCACAAGAAACGAACCTGTGAAATAAAACATTCATTGCCTCAAACCAAACAAAAGTTATGTGCAAGGTCGTAGTTTTTGCGCACAAACAGATAGACGGACGGACAGGGCTAAAACTATATACCCTCGAAGCTTCGATTACAGGGGCATAAAAATAAGTAATAAAATATTTTCTCTTTGTTCTTAATTCGAATCGCAAACACTTTCAATGATAAAAGAGCGTTTAAAAAATGTCCATGTTGAGGTTTCCGTATGGAAGCTTATGGCAAGAGTTGAGGTTTTATTTAATGCAGATCAAGCTCTAAAGGTCACTGTCAAAAGATCACCATCTTTGGTAGCAAAAGGAAGGTCTAGTCCCAAGGAATACACCTGTGAAATTAAAAAAAAACTCTAGTTTTAACTGTTCAAACCTTGTGAAGTTAATTTTTTTTTCTTATAAAATCTAATTTCAAGATCAAAATATTTGTATCCACTGAAATGTCACAATATAACAGATGTGAAGTATGAAAGCCTTAGCTCCAATTGTTCAAAAGTTATGAAAAAGTTTAAAGTGTGATTTTGTGGTAAAAGTGGGTCAAACTCCAAGGTCGAAATCAAGAGGTTTTTTTTTAATTATTGAAGCTACACATTTTTAGACGTGTTCGATACACACATCCATGCACTTTAATGAAGTAAACTTTATCCTACACACAGTGGTAAAATTCATTTACATTGCAATTCAAGGGACCTTGAGATTTATTTCAAATTAAGTGAATTTTATTAAATCTATATGCCTTAAGTTATGTATAAAATGTAAAGAAAAAAAGGGGGAATGCGGTCAAAACAATAATCATGTGAAAAATATTTTTATATTTTGAATCGCCCATTCTCTTTTATAGAAGAACATATTGTCACAGGCCGAATTTTGCCTTGATAGGGTATGACAAAATTGTAGATAATGCAATATTCCTTATCATTAAGATATGTTGGAACTTTTGAAACAATTCAAACGACATCGTATTTATTCACTCATGTTTGAAAACTATCAAATTCGTTCTGGATTAAATATAATTCGTCGTGGAAAAGGGGGTCCCTGATAGCAGTTATGTCACATCATCTTTTTTATCTTACCGGGGACAGGAAATACAAAAGGATTAGGTAACTGGAATTTCTGACCTAGCAATATATTCATATGCTAATCAAGGCAACGGCAATATTTTCTAACTGACCAATCGGCTAAATAAATTTCTTTACAGTGAGTACCACAATAATACTATGGAGATATCATGCTTGGAAAGAAGGCTTATTTTGCCTGGTTTATGATTAATATTTTTAACGCATTTTAGCCACAGATTAGACATGGATTTACATATATACGATTTACTAGATCACAATTACAAATAATTGATTGATAAATATACACAGTTTAAAGTTTTGTAAAGTGTTTGGTAGGTAATTCGTTAGCCGTATGTCTACATGTATTTTTCTGAGTATCAATGAATACAAGTTTCATGTGCATCTTTTGCTCCAAAGCCGTAAACGCTTAGAGGCCATGCGTATTAATAAGTATAAAGTATAAACAGCCTTGGCTGACAATTAAAAGTTGGAAATGTAGAAGAGGATAAAAGGTAATTTGAACTAAACCACGTGTCTCTGATAAAATGTAAACATGTAGTAAACCAGCATGTTTTTCGTTCTGCCATCGGATTGGACAATTGTTTTCGGTAAGCGACTATGTGCGAAATAATAACATTGCCATATAAAGTAGACTTCTCGGACATACATATCTTCTAATGTACTAAGACCCGCCCATTCACTTTCATAAAAGAACATTGTGTCACAAACCAGGCCGAATTTTGCCATGATAGGGTCTAAAATATCATAGATAATGCAGTATTTCTAATAAATAAAATATGTCGGAACTATTGAAACTATTTAAAAGGCATCGTATTTATTCACTCATGTTTGAAAAATATGAAAACTGTTGTAGATTAAATATAATTCGTTGTAGAAAAGGGGGCCCGAGATAGCAGTTATGTCACATCATCCTTTAACAGAAATCTTATAACAAATCTTAAAACAATCAAAACTTTGTATAATTTTTTTTTTTGAATTTTTTTTTTTTTTGAGGAGGGGGGGGGGGGCTTTTTTTCATTTGCATATGTCTTAAATGAAAAGCACAAAAATAAAAACAAGAACTATTACGGGGGGGGGGGGGTATTTTTATTGATTTAATATGTCATGTGGCGTCTGCTATTTGTAATTTAAACAATCAGAACGTGGGACTTTGACCTAAACTATAACTTAAATTGCCATTTGGAGGAAACAGTAGAGATGGACACTGTTGATTGGGAGATTTTATAGCAAATCTTTAGTACTGAGGGTAAATTTTCCTGCAGTGAGGTTTCTATTGATGTTCTGGCCTCTACATCTCAAAGAGAAGCAGAGCAAGAAATGAAACAAGCATTTCAGCCAGAAGAGAAAGAGAATTTACAGTCCCAAAACTTCAAAATGCCAAAAAAAAAGATTTAAAGATATATCAGAAATGGAACTCAATGAGCTCTATTAGTGTTAATGTAATATTACGTTTCAAAAACCGCGTGAGTTCAATGTGTGGAACTGCACCCCTCATTGAGGGCAGATTGGCAATACTAGTGAGTTGGTTTTGCTTTCTTGTTTTTCTACGCTGATTTTTTGGATTATAATTCAGTATAAATGGCTGTGGTACACTTTCAGCAAGTCACTTTGTTCATTAATACGCAACATTTTTTCTTTTCTTAGGTACATGTATTAAGGATAAAATTTACAGTGTGAAAGTACAAGGATTTTACAAAGTTAGGTTAATCTTCTCCCGGCATATTCTTTGACATAACTCACGTATTGTAGAAGCCATTTATACTATAGGATATTTTACAGAAAAAAATAAACTTCTTAAAATTTCATTTAGGGACCCTTGGTCAAATGTGCAGCTTTTCCGGACTTGATGATTGTTTATTGCAGCCATCTATACTGAATTATTCGCAAAAGATAAGTTCGCTAGACTTTATAGAAAAACTTAATCCTCAAGAAGCCGTAGAGGAACATTGTAGGTGAGTGCATACATTTTTTTTTATTTTTTTATTTTACATGACAAATGCAGAAGTATACTAATAGAATTTTTTTTGAAAATACTATAATTGAAATTGAAGAATGCAAAATATAAACATTTGCGTGATTTTTCCGGTAGTGCTCCAACAAAGTTTCTGAGTAAAAGCAGTTCTATTTTTCAATTGAATTCTTTTTGTGAAATTTGCCACAAAACAATCAAGTTTGCCATTGAAATATTTATCATAAGGATGTCCCTGATATTGCCTTTTTTCTTTCTGATTGTAACAAACAGTATCCAGTGGAAGCTAGTGTCGTTTTTTCAGGACGTGAAAAGATGTTATCCTTCAAAGGGCCACTCTTTGATCTATGATACACTGACTTCTGCTGTGAAATATCTGTGTACAGAAGGAAAACCAGGTACTAAGACTTATACATAGTTTTATTCTACACAGCGTACAAACAGAAAATATTGTAAACATAAGTGCTTAAATTAAATAGTAAAAAAGAAAATAAAGATGAAAATATCGCAAAACATTTTATAACACGTCTTAATGTAATAACATACAAAACCTTTTTTTTTTCTTCAAAACTTTAAAATTTGCTCACAGGTGTAATAAAAATCAGATAGAAAAAATAAAAGAAATTTAATTTTGGAAATAAATATCTTTGTACAATAGGATTCATTGATAACTTTCACTGCATAATGAACAACTTGGCGGGGAATCATATTAACATTCTGCAGTCTTGTAAGAAACTCTATCCAGAACTTATCAACGCAAAAAAACGCAACACTGGTTCTGATGTTTCCAGTGAAGGATGCAGGTAATTTTTTTCGAACACACTAACACACGGATCTTTAAAGGAAACACATGATTTGCTGCAATATTAAAATGCATGTAGTATTTTCCTTCCAGATATGTATAATGCAGATACAAAAGGCTATTTTGAAAAAAACAAATAATAATAAAAAGCATTAAAAAAACATGTTGAGACCCATAAATTCGATTCATTTATCATATAACTTATTTCATTGAAAATGAGTAAAGATTTGGATGTTTCAAAGGTTTGGAAACTTTGGTTGTTTCAAAGGCTTGGAAACTTATATTTAAAAAAATTATGTTTAAAATTCATATTAAATTTATCGAGCGTTAAAGAAAGTTTTGGCCTGTATTGAAGACTAGAACCAGACTCTTTAAGGTTTAAAATTATTATTATTATATGAAATTCACAGAGCGTTAAAGAAAGTTTTGACCTGTATTGAGGACAAGGCCCAGACTCTGTGTGGTGGCAAAGCAGCAACTTTTATACGTTCTTACCTGGAAGCCACGATGAAACCTCTGACAAAGGTCATTACTTGTAACAATGGTATGTATCTTTATAGAACAAATTATTTTAAGGTATTGATCACACCTCTTGTGTTTTGGAGGTCCGTGTTTGCTCCGCTCCTATTTTGTATTGTTGACATTTGAGCTCAAATACTGTTTGTTATTTAAGAAGTCAAGTTACACTGTACAATATGCGTTGGGACACTTTATGCGAAGAGGCTTATTAAAAAAACGTAAACTGATCCAACCAATGTTATATAAGCGGGATTTAGGTAGCTATTAAAGAAGAAGGTACAGTTTGAGCTTTTTGTATCCTGAAAATTTAATGTTCTTAAAAAGTAATGAAATTGGCTTTAACAATAGTTGAGTAGATGAATATGATAAATCATTAAAGAATATAGCATGAAGGAGGATCTTTCTGGAAATATGACGCCATTAATTTGGTACATTCTAAGTTTAATGCAGAAAAGCCTCAAAATGACTCATTTCTGTACTAATTTTCGTTTTAATAATAGTGTCTGCCACCGTCCCCCAAGTTTTGGATATATTATGTAAACTGCTATGAAAAATCCCATATCTCAAAATCATCCTAGACGACGGTGGAAGAGTATGTTTTCTGAAAGAAAATTCCACTGAAAATTGATGTCTTCTGCACCTTTTTAAGAAAATATGGGAAACTGCACAAGTTAATGATGTCACAATTATCATTTAGGAGGTCATGCGAGAAAAACGATTCATAATATTCTTACAGCAGGGAATTCCTATGATTGAGAAAGAATCAATTTTGATTTCTTATATCACTTTCATATTTTAGAAAAAATATTGGGCTTAATTTATATTGAAAGTGTACCTTGCTCTTTAATCAATATAATTTAAGTTTCCCAAATAATGACTTCAAATTATGCATATTTTTAAAATAACTTCAAGTAGTGGATTTGAACCCTGCGACGAAAGGATCAATTCCTTACTCCGCAAGTGTTGAGCAAATTCTCTAACCACTGTGCAAGGCGTGCAATAGTTTATGTATGGAGAGAGATCAAATTAAAAAAGGGAAAAAACAGGTTTCGGAATGAAAAACGCGACTATGTTAAGGAAGCATATACTCAGTTAATCATTTCTCTTGAAATTTAGACTTTTTAAAGGAATTTAAGTTTGATAATTCACACAAACCGCTGATAAACGTAAACTATTATTAACTGTTACATAAGGATAAATAAAACTGTGTAACGCAAAGACGTGCACCACCACCATGGCATCATGTGACTTCTATTATTAGCAAAGTGTTCCTTAATGTAAACGCTAACAGAACAACCAATACCCCGGAGTTTATTTATTTCTTTGAGCAAATAATATATATTTGAACAACATGTATTTTGCCTTAAAAGTGCTGCTAGAATCCCACTGTCCTGTCAGTAAAATAATTATTCCACACATTTGCACGAAACCTTACCCGATGCTTTGAATTTTATATATATGAACCGAGATTTTTCGTAAAATCATGCTTAACTCGAAATTCTATCAGCACTTTTCAAGTATTTTAGAAGGCAAACTTTTCACAAAATCTTGTGTTTTGAAATATCCAGCTTATAGTTGTTCTGTTGCATTATATTTTTTCTCACGAATGATAGTAATTAAAGGTCAACGTGAATATGTTATTGGCTGAGTGTCTTCGAAAGAGAATATAATCGATGAAAATAAATTATTATACAGATAATATTCACGATACCTGCGTTTAAACCCCATATCTTTGTACATGACGTCTTAGCTAAATTCACCTTGTACGATATGATCAATTCCCATGTTACTTGATATACACAATTATTTACATTTGCTGATGTCTTTCCTTATATAACAATGATAATGAAATTGAAATTCAATTTTCACTGACATGCAGTTGGTCACATGATCTGATTTTCTGGCATTTGGAAAGCAAACTGCATGAGCCATTTGGAAAGTCCAGAGGCCCATTTTCCAAAAGAACTTACGACTAAAACCAAAAACTTCAGTTGAATGTAAAGTTTTGCAAAATTAATATTTCTCTTCAAAGTTATTTGTATAAAAATATCTAACCACATTTCTTTTAAAAATATTAAAATGAATTTTGATATAATATTTATTAAAAAGTTATATAAAAAATTAAATTTAGTCTTACGTCGTAAGTCCCTTGGTAAAATGAGCCCCAGATTGTGAAGTCACATGACGTCGTAGATACGCTATGTTGATTTTCCATAAAAAGTCCAAAATAGCGCCTTTTTTCCTTGTCACACGAATAAAAAATGAAAATATAAATACAGTATGAAAAAATAAATAAATAAAATTGTTATTGTTAATGTTTATACGTTTCTTTTCATTTTCTGATTTACTTAAGCAATGAAACATTATTTCTTGAATGATATAGTCTCGTACATGTAACTGCAACGGTGTGTGCAAACATATTGAGTAACGCTATGAAAATCTGTTTGCACACACCGTTGCAGTTATGGGACTATATCTTTCAAAAAATAATGAGTCATTCTTACTGATTTCATGATTATAATTCTATCATGTTAACTTAAAATATTCTGTATGCTTCCTTATAACCCCTGCAAATGCAAAACAAAAAACAAAAAACAAATCGTGTTGTGTTAACCTGTGTATCAATACTAATTCCAAATGTTTATTTATAGTAAAGAATGTCTACATAATTTCATAAAAAGATAATTCTTATTACATGTCCTTGACCGAGTTATTTGCATGATGAGAATAGCTTCGTAAATAAGACAGTTACGTCTTCTGATACACACGTTCTGGAGACAGTCAAGTACGTCTGTCTGTCCAGTTAGGATTTTCCATTGTGAATTAAACATGAACTAAATAATGAAATTAATTGTTAGCATGCTAGGATTGATATTATGAAATCAGAAAGAAAGCTACTTATTTATTTAATTTTTTGGTATCGCTTGTCATGTTGTCAGGTACGTAAAATACCTATTACTAAGTATACAGTAATGTTTCTTACTAGTTATATGAAAATATACTCATTAACGAAAAAATAAGTCAACAACAGTATATCATTGTTTTCTAAGCACGCGTATTGCGATATTTGTGATATTTTTGTGTATTAATGTATCACACTTTAATTTCACCAAGAACTCTTTTTCAGGGACAGTTACTCAAGAATGTGAGAATACAAAGAATCTTGATTGCATGAACGAATTCTCTTTAAATGTAAAAGAAATCTTAAAAATGTTTCAATCACAAGATATAGAGGGGATGAATGAGGAAAACACAGTAGATAAATTTTGTAGGCAAGTATGATATTTTCATTTGAGTTAAAACAAAACACACGTTAAAAATTACGTAAAGATTCTTCAAAGACTAATAATTTATTTGATTTTTTCTGTTAATGCCTTGTTTGGGATGTAATTAAATTATAAGGTGTTTTCTCATCACACCTACATATTCTTTAACGCTACTGTGTGATATCAATCTAAATACCTGAATTTGCAAACAATTGATGTTTAAAATTGATGTTTAAAATTTAACTGAATTTTAATTGCTAAATATTTTCTTGAACGACAAAGTAAATACCTGAAATTGCAAACAATTGATGTTTAAAATTGAACTGAATTTTTATTGTCAAATATTTTCTTGAATGACAAAGTATTCAAACACAGTTAAGCAACTGTGTGAAGGGCTACAAGACCACGTGTATATCACCAAGCACACTCTTTGTCGGCGCAACCCTTAATGCTGCAAGCTTCTTATGTTCAGAGGGAAAGCAAGGTAAGAGGTTCTTCAAACCGTTTTGATTAAAGAGCAAATGACGAGACCTTAAGGGAAAGATAATACAAACTTTTTACCCGATACATGTATATTCAATAAATTTTATTAGCTAAATATTACAGATAACGAACATAATAAAGCTGTAAGAGTCAATTGAAACAATATTTATCGGGAACAGAGCAAACAAAGACCTAAATACATCAGAGCTGGGATCTAGTGCCGTGAAGGAGTAAGCATCCCTATCGACCGATCACAACCGCCGTGTGCTCCGTGACATGATCGTAAAGAAATAAAATTCCGTAGACAATTTGGAGTATAAATGATAACCTTACAACTATGGGAAAAAGGTCAGTCAACATCTGACTTAATGATAGATTGTACTTTCTGTCGTTTATCAACCATTGACCAATATGATGAGATATGTAAAGGCTACGCAGCACAGTAAAGGTTTAAGTAAGGAGGCGGGGCCTAATTTGTACGGGAAATGTTTACTATGACGTCACACATAATACAAGGTCTTCAAAATACCACGAAATGAAATTATTTGCTATTTCAAACAGCTGGATAGCTGTATACTACATGCAAACTTACTATTACATGCAGTTTTGTCGTTCGTTAAATCCCACACAACATTATATAAACTATGCACCGATCGCAATGCACTTGTCAATGTGACGACATCTCGCAGAAATGACGCAGTTTGTACACAGTTTGAGGCTGATCAAGTCACATTTTGTACAATGAAAAATGTTTTTTGTTCTCAAATAAAATATTATTTGCAGACAAATAAAAAGCCTTTAACTTGAATGCGATGTCTATTTTAGTATTTTTTTTATAAACTGCGCTTACATTCTCCAGACAAGCGATACTGTCGTGTGTTTGTAGGCAGATTCATTGAAAAAGTAATGGAAGGGCCCTAATAAATCGATTAATTGCAAGGGCATACCCTCAATGTATCTTGTCAAGATTTTACACATAAACTCAAAAAGCATTAAGATATTTGAAAAGTGCCGCGAACCTCTTGAAATCTTGCAAACAAATTAATTATAGCTATATTTAATGTAGTTGACCAGCAAAATATTCAACCTGCCGTCCAACAAATTAAATTTTAGCAATTAAAAAAGGAAATCTATGTAGGTTCGCAGCACTTTTCACAAACTACATATCGTGTTGAAAAGGATTATAAATTAAACTAAGATTTTTAATTTGGTTATGCCCTTGCAATATTGAAATTTATAGATGACCTCTAAACTGGAAGTATAATTGCTAAAGTCATGTGACGTCGGCATCACGTGGCAATTCTAAATAAAAAAATCTATATGTCCCCAACATGTAAATTTAAACCCCATTA
>NW_026929748.1:0-38987 GCF_032062105.1 Saccostrea cuccullata | reverse complement strand
GTAGCTAGTCGAAGTGACTATCAAATGCGCTCTGGCTCTTTGAGGGCTAGTGTAATAATATTGTATTGTGTGCACACTGAGCTAATTGATGAATTGTACTTGGATAAATTTTAGTATGTTTTCAAGTATTTATCATTTATTAAATATTTCAAGAGAAAGTAAATTTTCATGGTTCTAAACAAATTTAAAATCTAACGTAAAACTACAACAGACCTATGTTTTATATGCAGGATACTGTCCATGCTATAATAATTGTTTATTAGAATCACAGTTGGTAAACCTTTACACCTCATGTGAGGTAAGATTGAGTGTGTGTATTTGTTTATTTGTCTTCAATATGTATTTCATGTAAATATTCTGCATAACGTACTACTATTGTTTGCAGTCGACTGTAAAGTTGTACATTACGTCACGATCTTGTTGACAGCTGCTCTCACGCCTTCTATTGCAATCTTTACGACTGGAACTCTCTTCCTATCCCTGATTGGTTGCTCGTGCAACAGACTATATCCTTGTCAATGTTGATAATCTGAGTCGACCAATCACGTGAATTGTTTACGCTGGGTGCATCTGACGAAAAAGCTCGTGAAGTAATGTGAAACTTTACAGTTAGCTGCAAACAATAGTATTTTCTTTTACGTTCGTTTTATTTTGATTTTGTTTCGTTTTATTTTGTTTGTTGAGAAATTGTCTATTATTCATGATCTATTTTATCAAATATTATCAGAAATAACTATTTTTCACGATTAAAAAGTTTATTGATTTTATAACGTATAAATATATACAGCAGCAAGTAAATTGTAAAGTAAAGTGATTCTTGGCTAAAGATTTTTGTCATTGGTCATTTGAAAAATTATTTTGTTAAAACAGATTCTGATTGCACACATAAGTACTCTGAAGTTGACATCAAGAAGATGCATGAGTTTCTGATTGACAATATCTATGTGGTTTTTGGAGACCAGGTATTCCAACAATCTATTGGAATTCCCATGGGCACAAATTGCGCTCCGTTATTAGTAGACTTATTTTTATATTCATATGAAACAGAATTTATGCAAAATCTTTTACGTGAAAAGAAGAAAACACTTGCTGTGGCTTTCAACTCGACATTTAGATATATCGACGACGTATTGTCAATTAATAATAATAATTTCCATTCCTACGTCGACACGATATATCCTGGTGAGCTTGAGATAAAAGATACCACAGAGTCCGACACTTCTGCTTCATACTTGGATATTTTACTTGAAAAAGACACTAATGGTAATCTAACAACCAAGCTATATGATAAACGTGATGTCTTTAACTTTTCTATCGTCAACTTCCCTTACTTATGCAGCAATATACCTTCATCACCTGCATACGGAGTATTTATATCTAAGTTGATTCGATACGCAAGAGCATGCTCTACGTATGAACAATTTCTTAAACGAGGTAAATTATTGACAAGCAAGTTGATGAAACAAGAATATCAACAGTCTCGTTTAAAGTCATCATTTCGTAAATTCTATGGTCGATACAATGACCTTGTCAGCAAATACAATTTATCATTGAATGAAATGCTGACTGACGTTTTTCATACCAATTGTTAGTCCATTATTTATACACTGAATTGACCACGGATTTTTTCCGTTATTTCCTGATTATGACAACAAGCACACGGCGGGTGTGACCGGTCGGCAGGGGATGCTCACTCCTCCATGGCACCTGATCCCACCTCTGATGTTTCGGAGGTCCGTGTTTGCTCTGCTCTTATTTTGTATATTTGTTTAATGGACGTTGAGATTGAATACTGTTCGTTATTTCCATATCCTTCTTGTATAAGTATTGTGTTTTTTTTGTTATTAATTTGACTATATTTATTCACAGGGTTATACATGTACCATTAACTGAATAAAAAAACCTATCCTCATCCAAAACGGACTCATTCATCTTTACCGGATACCCTTTTACATTCCCCTCCAAAAAACACCAGTAAGAGAAATGATGACTGCACTTAAGGAAACTCAGAAATTGCGACATAATTAATTTTAAATGGTAGAAATGGCCAATGTCTTAACTGCAACTTTTTGTAATTACGTTAATTAAAAGTTCGTATTAACGAAGTTCGAAGTCGTTTTTATTGGGAGGGGTCATCGCATATTCTAGAATAACCATAGGATAATGAGTACAGCCACCTTTTTACAGGCTTATACATAGTCAGCGCATGTTTATCTATTGTTCTCCTTTTTGTGGTAGTTGTATATTTATATATATTACCTCATATTAAAAAGAGATCAAAAGACAATAGACAAACATGCGCTCATGGTTGAAAAGAGAAAAAACTGTTTCTTTGTGTGTTCTCTTTCTCTATAATAAACAGGCCATTTTGACCACGTTGTTACCTGTTGAATATTATAATTAACAACGCGATTTCTATACCCAGGTTACTCTGTGAATACTAAAATTCCATCACGTGACTTGTAAGGAAACAAGCATTCTGCTTGGCGATAGTGATTGTCCATATCTGTTTCACATCATTCCCATCGAGCCACGGGTTATTAATTTTTCTCTTAGATATCTTATGGTTATTCTTATATTTATCTCAATTGTCCTCGGGTGACAACCCTACTCAGACCTGATAATTGGTGATGTCTCCCTTCTAAACAGTCCATAAACATGATAAATGTATAGTGTAACAGGGGAAGTATTTTAAATTTAAACACAGTAAAGTGGGCTAACAGTATTACTCAACAGGTTTTCTTGATTTCCAATCTAGAGTCTGATTTTTGATGCTGTAAAATACTGTTACTATACAGCAGATACACGTATATGAATTCCAACAATGAAATGATTTTTAATCACTACAGGTTAAAAACATATTATAATTTACTGGATATTGTTTAGCCCTGACACTCTGCTATGAACATATTTTTAATGTAAGGGAACATTTACTAGGCTTTTTAAATGAGATTTCATGATTTTACTTGCTAGTTACACAGATCTGAAGCTTCAGCACACATTAAACGCCCACCCTGCTAACTGTATCTGTATCGAGTTTGATCCCAAGGGAAAATACTTTGCCACAGGAAGTGCCGACGCCCTGGTCAGTATCTGGGATGTAGCAGAGTTAGCGTGTGTCAGGACTCTCTCTAGGTTAGTGTCAAATGCCAGGAAGTCTTATAGGCAATTTAGACATTTTTCTTGCATCTCATTTTCCAACTGAATGAAAAATCTTGTCCTGAATTGTCGTCTATTTATCAGGTTAGAATGGCCAGTGAGAACATTGAGCTTTAGTCATGATGGTAAAATGTTAGCCTCAGCATCAGAAGATCTCATCATAGACATTGCAGAAGTCGACTCAGGTATGCTTAAACACAACACACAGAGTCATGTTTTGAACGATTTAAAAAGTCATGCACATTTCAAGTTTTTAAAAGTTATTTCTAATAACCAGATAACAGAATTTGTCCTGTGACTTGGCCAAAAAAAATCTTTAGTGGGTTAATGAGTTTCATTAATGAATATATGGCTGATAGAAGTTTTTGGTACATGTACCTCTCTGAGGTGAGAAGGATAGAATCTGGTTAATGATGAATGGTAAAAGGTTAGAGACTCACACAGACACTTAGCTGACCTACTAATCTGGTGACAGGTGCCCCCGATTACAGCTCAGGGTGAAGAGTCCTCATCCTGAGTCTAATGAGGGAGGTACATTATAATTGTCTAAACACAATCCTGTCAGGCCGAGACACTCCCTGGCCAGGTACCACAGACAGACAGACAAACAACAGTATTACAACCTGTCACTGGGATAGGAGAGGCAGATAAGTGGTGCTGAGTTAGTGCTGACAATAGCTTTCTGAAACCAGAAATTGAAAAATTTAAATGACATCTTTTGCAGCTTTTGTTTTACTTTGAAATAAAAGCATGAATGGTCGGTGAGTTCTGAATCATCTTTAATTTTTACAGGGGAGAAAATCACAGAGATTACATGTGAAGCTCCTACGTTTACTGTTGCCTGGCACCCAAAGCGCCCTCTTCTGGCCTATGCCTGTGATGATAGAGACACGTATGACAGAAATCGAGACGCTGGTACTGTAAAAGTGTTTGGATTTCCCAGTGACAACTCTTGAGAGTTTTATAAATAGAACTTGGGAGAGACCTGCCTTGGCTATTTTCCTTGATAAACATTGGACAGAGGAATGATCAGTGGATTTTATAGAAATAAGAGAGGCAAATGAAATCAGTTATGATGATGTTACAGTATTGAAGGAATGAACTGTCACGATTTTGACAGACTGGAACATTGCTGATCAAAGACACAGTTTTTCAAAAAATGTTAAGAAGATGACTGTAAATTAAGTACTACATGTAGTACATAAATGGTCTGTTTTAAGATTTTTTTTTATGCAAAACCCTTTTTTTCAAAGATGTCTTTTGTGGTAAACAATAAATGAAGACATATTTAGTGTACATGTATTCCGACCCATGTGTTTTATGTCTATTTGCCTTGTCCAACTTTGCTAGTTCTACTATGCTTTCCAAGTATCATTTTGATCATTTCTGACACTTTGTCTTCAATTATTTTCAACACAGACACTGCTATAAAAATACAAAGCAATAAATTGCAATAAGATTTTCATGAAAAGTCCTTGAACACGATTTGCCATTCACTAAATTGATATTGTGTATATTCATTAAAAGATGGTCATTCTATAGGCAAATACAATAAGTTGTACAAGACTGTATGGATAGTGTAATTGACAAAAGAGGGACAAAGAGTACTAAAAAGAAATGTATACAGGATTATTTTTACACTTGCAAACATTTTGCTCCATTTTATCTAGGCTAGTACATTTAGGGGGCATCTGTCTTTTGGGTCAGTTTTTTGTGTAAAACAAAATACTGGGTGTGTTTTGAATTCTCCCTGTTTTAAATTCGCACACATGTACACGTGTACCAGTAATGGAAAAGTAACTAAAAGTCCTATGTTGACCAAACTTCCATGCATAGATACATATAAGGATGCACATTGCCAAGCTTGTTTTGGTTGCAAAATTTGACCTACATTTTCCAGTTTAGTGAACATGTTAATTTTTTTAGTGCAGGTCCCATTTCCAGGCTTGCTTCAGATGCTGGATCTGACCTACATATTCTGGTTGAGTGAACAGCTTTAATAAAGTTTTTTGTACAGGTCCCATTTCCAAGTAACTGACCCCTATGTTGACAACATTTGCATTGTTGGTACATTTGAGGATGCACACTACCAGGCTTGCTTGAGATGCTGGATCTATGAATTACATTTTCCGGTTGAGTGAACAGGTTAAAGTTTCTGGTGCCATTTCCAAGTAACTATTTACAAATTGCAGACCTTGGCTGCAATTTGTATAGATGTTTCTTTAATTTAATGAATTCTTCAATTAAAGACTTTTTCTCAGCTTTCAGATCAACTGACCAATCTGGAAGATGTGCAACTTTCCCTTTCAAACGTAAGCCATTGGCAAAAGAGAAAATGCCACTCATATTTTATTGAATTAGGTAGAATATGACTGGGGCTTGATCCCATGACTTTTCAATAAAGGAATCTAGTTAAGGTACCATGATTTGTAGAAACAACACTTTGCACTACTTGAGAATGCTTGCTTTTTATGAAAACTACCCGGTAATCAGAACTCTGTGTTCTTGAGATGGTAACTGTTTAAACTAAGTGTTGCTCAACCATTTACCTTCAAGAGGTAAGCATTGATTAAAATTCAATGCACATATAATGTCTGTAAGCTTTCACATAAGAAATATTTTAGAACCTAAAACCTTTAGGAGATTTAAATAATTGATGCCACTTAATTTTTATAAATTACCATTTTCAAAATGCCTCTACTCGAAAGAGGGTACGTTGTGGGTGCCTCATTTGAACAAACTTAATTAAGTTTCCTATTTCATGAAATATATATTAATTATGACAATTAAATTTGCTAGAAATTGACCATTTCCTTCTGACCACTTCCCTCTGTAGAAGAAACTTCATATCATAAATTAATTCATACTTGATCTTACATGTATATCATTTTTCTGTTCAATTCAATGCACCAGTAGAGCCTGTATGTTTACAAATCATTGTGCGTCTACCTGTCTTTACAAATTTAAAGTCCAACTTTACAATCAAAAAGTTACCTAACATGTACCGGTACACACTATTACACTAAAAATTACCAAGGTCGCTTCATCTGACAAACATGGCTGAAAATAACCCGGAAGAATATCCACTGGGCTCTCCTTTAGTGCACATTAAAATGTGTGAATCCCATGAATTGCAGATTGACATTATATGTGAGGACTGTGCTGAATTTATTTGTGTCACGTGTGCCAAAACAGATCATAGAGATCATGACTGGAACACTCTGACCACGGCAGCCACCCAAAGGAGAAGAGGTCTGCTTAAATTTCTGAAGAAGATCAAGGAAGAGGATCTGCCTGGAATTGATGAGAAGATGGAGAAGATTTCACAACAGATGACAGAAAATAAAGAACTGTGTGACACTGAGATTAAAAGACTACATGGACAACAACATGTTGATGAGATAATGGCCAGAAAACATCATAAACAAACACTGAGAAACAATTTGGTTAAGAAGAATGATCAACTGAACCATGTGAAATCAGAGTTAAAGAAGAAGAAGAGAGGAATTGTTGATACAGTGGAATTCATGGAGGAGAACAACAGTACCATGTCAGATTACAGCTTGATTGACAACCACAGAGAACTTATTAAAATGTTGTCTGAATTAGAGGTTCATATGACATGTATGACAAAATGTGAACATTCAGAGAGATTCATAAGACACCGTGTATATCCCAGCATGCGGGGTGTATACTATGTTGTGCGCGGGGTGTAAGCTTCCGAAGCGAGAGAAAAGGGGTCAATGTAGATCTTTTGTCCATTTTCTCAATTTACAGATATTTTTCGCCAGAAAACATATGCCTACGGAAGAAAGCATTATCTAAGGAGTATATGGATACCAATGAATCCACTGGATACCTTCTAGTTTTGTCAAACACCTCAACACAATTCCGAGGATCGGAGCAAGATTGACGCTACACTGTGTTTATGATCAAATATCAGAAGAAATCTTTGCTTTATCATCACTTTTATATTATTGTTAAATACGTGTTTACTATATAAACGTTTGTACAAATTGTCTGTAAATAAAACAGTTCGTATACAAAGAAATTGACGAAAAATTAATGTTGTGTTCGGGGTGTATGCAACATGTTGTACGCGGGGTGTATACCCCTCTCTTTTTACTCTTTAGTATCATTGTCTGAAATATCATTAAAAATATTCTTAACAATTGACTTTTGTGAAAGTTATATTTATTTTTTAAATTATTCACCAGTTTTGCAATAGCACAACTTCAGGTTCATGAATTCGATTTACTGAAAAAAAAATCGTACTTTTGACTTTGCATGCACATGGAAGTAAATGTACAGGGTACTTTGTTCAACTTTTTCATGTGATGACCAACAATTCATCCCCTCAATTTAAAGACAAATTATTCATATTATTCCTTAATAAATGCTTCACACATGCATCATTTTGAACATTTAACATTTTCTAATAATTTCTGTTTAACCTTTTTCAACATTTTTTAAAATGATACTGCATATGGAGTGTATATATCTAAGTTGATTCGATACGCAAGAGCATGCTGCTCTACGTATGTACAATTTCTTAAACGAGGTATATTATTGACAAACAAGTTGATGAAGCAAGAATATCAGCAGTTTTAATTTTTTTGTAATCATTTTATACGTTATATGGTCGATACAATGACCTTGTCAGCAAATACAATTTATCATTGAGTCAAATGCTGACTGACGTTTTCATACCAATTGTAAGTCCATTATTTATACTCTGAATATTGAGGACGGATTTTTTCCGTTATTTCACGATCATGACAATATGAGCACACGGCGGAAGTGACTGGTCAGTAGGGATGCTCACTCCTCAATGGCACCTGATCCTTCCTTTGATGTTTTGGAGGTCCATGTTTGCTCTGCACTTGTTTTGTATTGTTTTTTTTGTATTGGACTTTGAGATTAAATACTGTTCGTTATTTCCACACCCCTTTATTGAAAATATTTATGTTTTTGTAATGTCATAAACACTGCATAATTATTTCATGAAATATCTATATGCTGTGTACTTTGCCCCCAGGAGCTCACGTTTGACAGTAAACTATTTGTTTTATATTGAGGCATTGTATTGTACTGAGTACATATTTTCTAAGAATGGGCCCGGAGAGGGAGTGTTTGTGTCTTAGGTTTTTTTTAGGGGGGGGGGGGTTAAACTTTACTTCATGTATATACGATAATAAATTAGAGGAGGGGTGAACATTAATTGACATTAATTACACATCAACGTAAAATTATAATTGTACCCAAAACAGTTTTTTTTTTCAATTGTGAATGCCCTCAGAAAATTGTCGTCCCTTATTACAAATGTGCATTTTTATAGCTGGCTTTACATGTTCATTGTTTTTTGTAAAATATGAAATCTTTTCAGATAAAGAAACATAGGTAATCAGAGATTACAGAGCTCACCTCAACGTGTGTTGTCTTTAAGTAAGGCAAATTAAGTCACACAATTAACCAACAAAAAGTGTACATCCAAAAATGCAAAATTTATGCAAATTTGATACTTTGGAATAGACCTATATAAAAACTAAAAACTAGTTCTTCATCATGAAAATGTAATTAAAATCCAGCATCTGAAGCAAGATTGAGAGTTTTCATCCCTTGATGCATCATTTGTGCAACTGGTTTATATAAGCCTTATAGTTTCTTGGTGATAGACTTGCACCCATAACTTTTACGAGGTCTATTATCTGGAAAATGTATGTCGAATTCAGCATCTGAAGCAAGTCCATTAGTGTGCATCCTAAGATGTATCATCCATGCAAGTTTGGTCAACATAGGGCTTAAAGTTACTTGCAAATGAAACCTGTATAAAAAAATTAACCTTTCCACTAATCCAGAAAATGTAGGTCAGATTCAGCATCCGAAGCCAGCCTAGTAGAATGCACCCTTAGATGTACCATCCATGCAAGTTTGGTCATTATAGGGCTCAAAGTTACTTGGAAATGAATCCTGCACCATAAACTTTAACCTATTTACTCGTCCAGAAAATGTAGGTCAGATTCAGCATCCGAAGCAAGTCTGGTAGTATGCATCCTAAGATGTACCATCCATGCAATTTAGTCGTTATAGGGTTCATAGTACTGTACCTTGGAAATGAAACCTGCACCCAAAATTTTAACCTGTTTACTCAACCGGAAAATGAAGGTCAGATTCAGCATCCGAAACAGGTCTTGTAATATGCATCCTAAGATGTACCATCCATGCAAGTTTGGTCATTATATGTCTCATAGTAACTTGGAAATGAAACCTGCACCAAAAACTTTAACCTGTTCACTCAACCGGAAAATGTAGGTCAGATTCAGCATCCGAAGCAAGTCTAGTAGATTACATCATAAGATGTACCATCCATGCAAGTTTGGTCATTATAGGGCTCAACGTATCTTCGAAATGAAACCTTCACCAAAAACTTTAACCTGTTCACTCAACCGGAAAATGTAGGTCAGATTCAGCATCCGAAGCAAGGCTGGTAGTATGCATCCTAAGATGTATCATCCATGTAAGTTTGGTCATTATATGTCTCATAGTAACTTGGAAATGAAACCTGCACCAAAAACTTTAACCTGTTCACTCAACCGGAAAATGTAGGTCAGATTCAGCATCCGAAGCAAGTTTAGTAGAATACATCCTAAGATGTACCATCCATGCAAGTTTGGTCATTATAGGGCTCAAAGTATCTTCAAAATGAAACCATCACCAAAAACTTTGACCTGTTCACTCAACCGGAAAATGTAGGTCAGATTCAGCATCCGAAGCAAGGCTGGTAGTATGCATCCTAAGATGTATCATCCATGTAAGTTTGGTCAACATAGGGCTTATAGTTACTCGGAAATGAGACCTACACCAAAAACTGCACCAAAAATGTTAACCTGCACCAAAAACATTAACCTGGTCATATCTTTGCTGAAATTGCAGCATCTGAAACTTTGACAATGAAACACACTAGCAACATCTTCCATGCATGTCTAATCAATATAGGACATAGAAGTACTTAAAAAGAAAACTGCTCCAAAAAACTTAACCTTAACCCGGGACGCCGACGCCGACGCCGACACCGACACCGACGCCGAGGGTATCACATAAGCTCCCCCCAACTTCGTTGAGGTGAGCTAAAAATGAGTCCACATATTGCAAAAACTGAAGACAAAATTAATTTAATATATCATACAAACACGTAATATCACCCCCCTTTTTGTTCCAGACACAACTTTTCACTACAGAAAATGTTCATAGAAAGTCAAGTTGCCCCCGCCCCCTTTTCTTGCAGCATAGCCAAATGCAATGATTATAAAGTAAAAAAAGGAGAATTGTTACTGAAAAATATGGGACCTTCAATCCCATCTGAAATAGGAGTTTTGAGATTCGATAAGACCCCCCCCCCCCCCCCCCAATTCTTATAGCCAGTCAACTTGTGTCAATGTTTTTTTTAGGTCCCCCCTTCAAAAAGATTCTACATCTCTGACCAGTGTCATAAATGCTTAAGAAAACATGTATTGATAACATAAAGGTGCAGAAACAAAAAAGAGATTTATTCATAATACACCATTCATGTAGTGTTGCTATTATTTTTAACAGGCTAAATATTTAGATTAAAACGATCCGAAGAAAAGACAAAGTGTCCTCAATGCAGTGATAGAGGAGTGGGGATATGTTATGATTACGTAGATTTAGAACATTGCGCCATCTATACAGTGTAGCATTAATTCAGATATCAATCGCTCCTTACACATCTAGCACCTATTATGTTTGAATATGCTAGTTTGTTTTTAATTTAATTTTTTTCATTCCTTTATTTTTTTTTAATTTAGTTAATTTGTTTTATACTTCAGTAAGTTTATGGACTTTACGTTTAGGTTCGGCATTAGTATCAAGGTCTTTATCAACACTACCTGTCGCCTATAAACCTTTGTAAATTATATTTCCATAGATACTTCGCACTAACAATCCTAAGAAAAATATGGGGTATACACCCCGCGTACAACATGTTGCATACACCCCGGACACAACATTGATTTTTCGTCAATATCTTTATATACGAATTGTTTTATTTACTGACAATTTGTACAAACGTTTATATAGTAAAGATGTATTTGACAAAAATATAAAAGTGGTAATAAAGCAAAGCTTTCTTCTGATATTTGATCATAAACACAGTGTAGCGTCAATCTTGCTCCGATCCTCGGAATTGTGTTGAGGTGTTTGATAAAACTAGAAGGTATCCAGTGGATTCATTGGTATCCATACACTCCTTAGATAATGCTTTCTTCCGTAGGCATATGTTTTCTGGCGAAAAATATCCGTAAGTTGAGAAAATGGACAAAGAACCTACATTGACCCCCTTTCTCTCGCTTCGGAAGCATACACCCCGCGCATAACATAGTATACACCCCGCATGTTGGGATATACACGGTGTAAGAGGTGAAATCAATAATCAAGACTTTCTTGATTCTCTGGTTGGAAAAACTGTAGATTTAGATATTAGTGTGACTCAGATAAACTCCTTTCAATATGGAGATAAAGCAATATACACTTTGGAGACTAACAGTGACGACCAATGTTACCTATATGAAATTTATTCAAATTATGTAGAAAAAGTCAACCAGCAAGGTGTAAAAGAAAGTAGATTTAGTATCACTCCTAATGACATGTGTGTGACTGATACTGGTGATGTTTATTTCACTGATTTCAGAAAAGTCCATCAGCTGTCTGTCACCATCAGGATCTGTCTTTACAGTCATCAGTACAGATCCACTGGTACCAGGAGGAATCTGTCAGTCAGTGGATGGTGGACTACTGGTCACCTTGATAGACTTGGAATCAGATCTTTACAAAATAGTGTCACACAGCAGACGTCTGGTGAGACACATCACATTGACAGGTGATGTCATCCATGAGTATGAATACCAGGAGGACGGTCAGACCAGACTGTTTACAATGCCATACAAAGTCACACAGAACAGTAACATCTGTGTTGTGAACCGTTCAAGTGATACGACAGGTGAACTAGTGATTCTGTCTCCCTCTGGTCATATAAAGTCTGTCTACAGTGGACAGAACCTGAAAGAGAGCTTAAATCCATCTGATATAGTGTGTGACTCCCTCTATAACATCCTTGTTTCTGACTGTAACAACAAACAGATTCATCTACTGAATCCTGACGGGGAGTTCCTAAAGTTCTTACTCCAGGAGAATGAAGTAAACAGTCCATACTCACTGACCCTATACAAGTCTACACTGTGGGTGGGATACGCGGGAGGATTTGTTAAAGTGTTTCAGTACACAATGTAAAATGAAATATTTCCATTTCTAATTTTTTTTCTCTGTGATAACCCTTTGAAAGTTAGCGGAGTTGATTTCTTGATAATTCTACCGGAATGTAAATTAGGCAGGTCGATAGGTCAGGAGCTAAAAGGCCTAATACGCATGCAAATCTCGTGCGCATCTGTCTCCGTGTCTGACGCTAAGAAGGCAAAATATGCATGTAAATCTTGTGCGGCTTCTTGTAAGGACTATTGAAATCGACATGGAAGTCCTCATGGAATTTAAATTTGTCTCCACATTTTTTAAGTCTAAATCTACAATTTTATTTTGCAGTGAAATGGAAATATAAGGAATCACTGTCTAGTTAGAAGGGTATGTCAGGGACATCAACAATAGTGGGAAACATGGGATAATTTAAGCATATTATCCCATGTTTCCCACTATTGTTGATGCCCTGACATACCCTCCTAACTAGACAGTGATTCCTTAGATAATTTTACCGATACATAAATTATTAAGGAATGGATATATCAAATTTAAGTGTTTGGATATGTAATGCACATGTATACTGATTGAAGTCATATGTATGAAATTACAAGAGTTGTAGAAAAGAATTTAAGATTAGTTTTCATCAAGAAACATTAAACTTAACTTTGGTATATCTGTATGTGTATAAGGAGTACATTGTAATTCTCATATATTGTAATCGAAGTCAAACTTAATCACATTTTAACCACATTTACGTATACTGATTGTTTTAGCATGATAATAATAGGGGAATCCACTTTTCCCAATACTGTATAAGTGGAAATTTAGCGATTTGTCCTCAGAAACTGATGATTTTATTTTAGCAAGATGTATTACTTAATTTTCAGCAATTTTCAATTTTAGTGACCTCGGCACCCACACTAATAATGACAAAATTAAATCCTTGCTAAAAAATTCCGCTTGTATGTATGGTATACCCTTGCTTATAATTCAGTGATATTGAGTCAACTGCACAAGGCTTCTGAAAAATCTGCAATAAATTAAATTTAAATTATCTTGCAGGGTTATTCTATCTAATGTACTTCAGCTATCTCATTTGGATCTAGAAGGGTAGATCACTCTAACTGAAAAAAAAATATCATGGAGAACACTTACCACAAAAGATGAAACTCATGTGCACGATTTCACAAGTAAATCGTGCATGTATTATTCTAGGTACTGCATCACCAAATACAACAGAAAAAGGGGAAACTGGTTTAAAATACTTTGATGTATTTAAGGGGGATGTACAAGCCATATTGGATCTAGTCTGGTGTAAACTAAGAAATACCAAGAATGCGCTTAATACTCTACTAAACTAGCCCAAAGTTACTCAAAGCGCTAATGCACTAATTACCCACTTTTAGAGACCAAAATTAGTAAATAATTAAGTTTATTTTGTCTTAATTAGAAGGAAATTAATCATGTTAGAACTGCGCAGTTACAGCATTCATGAGATGAAAAATGCATTGAAAATGGAGTTAGTTTGATTCATTGATAATATGGCTACAACCATTTGTTTCGCTTTTTTCTTGTCATTATCCATAATTCTTGAAAATTTGATTTTTCATATGGGTGTATTCCTGAGGCCATGTGTTTATTTCGTCCACCATTCCTCTGTCACACAGAGTTCGAATAACATTAATTTTAGAATAAATGCGACCATAATAACATCAAGACAAGAAATTACTAAGTAATAAACATTAGATTATATCACTTGCTACTTTTATTTGTTGCATCGCATCGTCTGATTAATGAAAAAACGCGATTTTAACCCCACTCCAGCAAATCGGAAAAAACTATTCTGTTTACAGCTCGAATTTCCTCGTTAATATCATTCCACTGAGCACGTGGTTGGCATGTGCATATATCTGCTGTGGATAGATGCGTTTATTACCAAGATTATATTTAATTTTTCATGGAACAAGTCTTGATAATTTGTTGGTTTCTTTAAAACTCAAGAAAAAAGATAAAAAAAAATGTCCTAAACATATGTGTTTACGTCGGGTCTTTTTTTCTGTGGCGATAGAAGTTATTATCAAATGGGGCACTGGAAGGAGGATGCTTAGCATTTAATTTGAAAATGTTAAACAATATGCGGTGCATGAAAAACAAAGTGCAGTTACATGTCTTACATTCGAAAAGTTGGTACATATATCTATTTTGTTAAGCAGTTAGACAGAAAAAATAGACAGTTATAAGATTTCCTTCAGGCACCTCACATAAATAGCTAGATTGTTTGCAATGACCCACACATTGTATGGAGTAATGTTCGGACATAAAAACGCATCATGTCTCATTATGTTGACAACGTTGTAAGCTCTCGCTCATTGAACATACAAAGCTTGATAAAATATATTGAGTTGTTTCTTTGAAATTTAGAAGCAAGCACAATGTTTGCAAAGAAAGGTCCATTGCATATGCTATGTCTATCATCGCAAAAAAAGTGAGAGGCTAACCCCCCCCCCCCCCCCGAAAATCCTCTGTTTTTTTCAAAATAGTGCCAACGATTCAAAAAGTTTGCATTACTAAGTATGTGATGGAACATATAGCCTTATAAGACCATTTGTTTTAAACAATAAAATGCCTTTTTTTGTTTGTTATTACTGGAATGAACGGAATTAAGCAGCTGTTGCAGAAAAAATACATAACCCGCGTAAGCGGGTTATGTAAATTTTTTCTGCAATAGCTGCGACCGTTCATTCCAGTAATAACAAAGAAAGACATTTTATTCTTTATATTTATATTTGTTTAAATAATCAATTAAAGTAGGATTAAAAAGATTAATTATTGTATTAATGATGCGAACGTCTTTATACGTTTCATTGATGGAACAGCCACTGATTAAGAAATCTGTACAGGCGACATGCCTACTGTAGTTTATGCAATGATGAATGCAGTGGGGTTTCTTAAGAAATAAAGGGGAAAATGTTCAGTGGATGTAAATATATAAAAATATTTGGTTGCCCTTTCTCCCGATCTACTGCCTAGAAATGGCCCGACTCAATTTTTTTTACATCCCATTACACGGTTTTTTTCCGTCAACAAATATGTTTAAATTTTTAAGGAATTTTTTTCTCACCTATGAATACCGACCCAATAATTTTTCCCTGAGTTGGGAGGACCACCAAACGTTATTTTAAAGATGGTATAAAATATTTAATTATGTTGATTTTTTTCTTTACTCTGTAAAATTGTTATTTTGACAAAATGGGCAAATAGAAAAAAAGTTTTTTTATTCATTAAATCTTCTAACCCACTCTGAATGATTTCATTCCTTTTCAAATGTTGCTCTGCTGTAATGAAAATTGTAAATGTTTATTTGACAGAGTATACGAGGGGTGATCAAAAAGTAAACGACATCTTAGGAATTTGATAGTTATATTATTGTTGATATATTCAAGTATTTTTCAAAGTGTAAATTGGAGGTCTTTGATAGCATATTGCTTAATTAAAAACACATCCCCTTTTAAACTTGCTTTCACCGGGCAACATAATAAGTATCATATTTAACCATTTGCCTTCCTTCACTAAAACGATCTATCTAATCATTGATTGACTTTAGAGGAAGTCATTTGTCTTAATAAACTGTGAACAAATTCTTATACGATACTTCAAAGGCATTTTTAAGATATACCATAAATATTTTAGTCGTTTGTTGAACGAGTTCCACTGAGACAACCATTTTTCGTCACAAGTACCTGCATAATGACATCATTTTCACACTGTGAGAAAAACTTTATTCAGCATATGCTATTTATAGAACTTGTGTGCACCAAATTTGTTTCTAATCTAAATTGCGGTTTTGTAGATAGTAGATACACATGTATAGAGATAGTTTGCGAACTTCTTGATCACCCCTCGTACTAGTAGGTACTAAAACAAGGTAATTCATATCGATTTTATGTGTTTAATTTCTTCGTGTTTCAATGGTGATAATTAAACTTTTGATAGATATTATAAGTTATCTATGGCAAACTTACAAACTCTTAATTTTTAACTTTGATGGTGCTCATTTTTCCTTACCTGGAGTCAAAGGGTTTAAGATTTTTTTTTATATCAATACGTACACTATTTAACAACTGTTCGATAATAATACTAAATAAATTACTTCAAGAAACACTATAACACATTTCCTCTTTTAAAAGTGTTCATATTATTTGAAATATTTTGCAACTGTAATTCTCTTCTACATTTAAAGATTGTTATGTCCCTCCATATTAAGAAGAGGTCTGGAAAACAAAATTCTGTGCTAAAAATAGACCACGGTGCTGCTATCCATGAACTACATTCATGGTTCTTTACACTCTTTTTGAAGACAACGATACATTGTTTTGAACTTGAAATTATCATTTGAAAGTGCAAAATTTAGACATTTTCTCAACAAATGGTTGTAGAGAGAACATTTATGCACAGTTTGCGTATTTTTTTTGGATTTTTTAAGGCTTTGCTGAATTCTGTAGTTGCGCAGTTCTAAGGAGCATATCAAAAGCAATTTTCTGCAAAAGTTTAGATTATATATGCACAACATGCATTCGGTTATGCATATTTATTGTATCTTTATCAAAAAGACTTAAAATTTGATCAAAACATAATGTATTTTAGCCATTAGAAGAAATGTTTATATTTTGTTCTCACTGCACTAAAGGTGGCCGTACATCCCCCTTAATATCATTCATAGAAATAACAATAAATAAATGCCATAATCTGAGGACTCACTAGTAAAGCCCCACTATAACAAAGTCTGTCTTTGATAATCTTTACATTAGGTGCCCTTGAAATTCATGTATATGTTTGTACAGCTAAATGCCATCAAAGGCGGGAAAATATATGGTGTGAATTAATAACTCATGAGAAATGCTGCTGACAAAACAGTCCTTGAATAGCAGATATGCAACAATGTATGTCATTAATATCGTTTAGTACATGTATAAATGGAAGACATTTATCAATTTTGCTAACATTTAACAAAAAAGATAACCAATGCTTATTTTAATCTTAATTGAAAGTCATATTCATTGATTATTACATAATATATTTAGATCTTTTTATTCAATACAGTGAATCCTGCATAATCTGACATGCAGTCGTATAATATAACGTTGTTTTCGAATAGACAGAGGTTTGCACAGTGTACTAATCATGAACAGAGATAAATGGGAATGAAAATAAAGGGCAAAATTTATAGTGAGGCAGAATGCATAGATTTTTTTTTTATTGACTTTCACAAGTACACAAAGCAGACTATACATATATATATAAGCAAAGCATATAAACACATATACACGGTAAATGTCTTGATAATTTCGTTAGTTTACAGCAGTACAAAGTTTACTTGTATACGTGAAAGTTATTTTATTTTATTTAAAAAAAAAAGGGGGGGGGGGGGTCAGCAGTAGTAGAAAAATGCATTCAAATGTTTATTATTAGCTAATGTAAATCCTTAAAATTAGCATATAATTACATTTTACCATAAAAACAAATGATTTTTTTTAAAGTACATCACAGATTTTTTGCCAGTGCCTTTCATATTCCCAGGCCTTGGCAGTTTACTGACAGTATTTTTATGTTATTTTCCCTATGTCCCATAAATGTCTGTATGATGATAGGAATAATGCTGACCCCCAGTTGTCGAAAACAAATAATTGGAAAGAAGTTGAAAAAAGTATGGGAAAAAAAGACATGCCTCTTGTTGTTGATTATTTGGAGGGGGGATTTTGACAAAAACTTTTTAAAAGTTATGATAATAAATTGGAAGTAGGCACATTTATAAAAATCAAAAATGCTAACGGATTGTAGAGAATACTATGCACAAAGACTTTTCTATTTAATAGCGAAAAAGGATATGAGCATAGAAAGTTATGATAAAAGTTTAATAACTTAAACAATAACAGAGAAAACTCTGGTTTTAAACAAATCATAACTTGACTATTTTGTATCAATTAGATAATGTATATATTTGTTTGATATTATGGAGACTATGTGCATAGATTCCCCCATTGTTATGTGGTATTTAAGTCAAATAATATATTCACATATTATGTTAACACCAGGCAATATTGGAAATGAAAAGAAAATTGTTTACCAAATGCGAAAAACAAAACAGGAAATATAACATTTCAAAAAAAAGCCGGAATAATTAGGTAGAAAAAAATATTCCGGAATATTTCAATAAACACACCTGATGTTTATTTCACTTTGAAACACTGTTATCGGTAATAAGATTGATTCAAGATAGTGGTCCACTCAAATAACAGTCGGAGTTCACCTTTTATGCGAGATTGAAAGATATAGGCCTATATTAAACTGAGACTGGTAACTTCTTTGCCGCACCGAGACCTGCTTCCTTAATGTGCGAGAAGCGACGGGGTCCGATGTTATTTCCGTGCCATCTTGACACAACTACAAGTGCATTGTTAATTTCGTTATCGGCCAGCGTTTTTAATAGCAACCTACCGGCTCCATGCTCTCCATCGTCATTTGAACCTTCGTGCACCACTCCAT
This sequence comes from Saccostrea cuccullata, assembly GCF_032062105.1. NCBI lineage: Eukaryota > Metazoa > Mollusca > Bivalvia > Ostreida > Ostreidae > Saccostrea > Saccostrea cuccullata. The sequence continues at coordinate 20,018 of NW_026929748.1, read as the reverse complement.
CACTACTTGAGAAACGGTAGGCGTAAATATTGTGACTCGCGCTTGGCACAGTCTCGACACGCATGATATCCACCAGCGATTTCTTGATCTGTTTGTAGGAGTCGACCTGTGTAGCGTGTGCTATGAACCGGTTCCCGTTATCTTCTATGGACTTCCCTGTACTAACTGCAGTATTTACCACGTCATCTGTGATCACTTCGTCTGCGGTAGGCAAAGGTCCGACTTTCTCCCGGTAAACGGAGTTGCTTTGCGTAAATACAAGTTTATCACCCTTGATTTTTGACTCGATACTGCGTTCCGCATACTTCTTTTGAACTTCGTAGAGTTGCTTTCTCCTCTCTCGGATCTCTTCCGGCTGCTGCTGTGCTACTCTTATAACTGATTCTTTTTCTTTCAAGACTTTAATATGCTTCAACACAAGGTCTTTTTGTGTCTTATCACTGAATTGTACACAGATGGGTCTCGGGAACTTTCTTTGTACATCATACTCTCCCATGCGGAAAAGTTTGTTTATTCGGAGTTCGTTAACTGTTGCCTCTTCCATCCCCATTTCAGACATGAAAACATTTCTAAGAAAATTAGCAAGATTTTCCGGGGACTTTCTCTCTGGACTTTTTTTCCTCCAACCCACTGATAATAATAATATTGTTCTCCATTGATCTTGATTTGAGGTCGATAATTTGATTATTTTGCGTGTTCACACGATATTCAAGCTTAACTACGTAGTCCCTGAGTCTATTTAATTCTCTCTCCATTTTCTTCTGATTGTCCTGCAACTCTGTTACGAGGTAGATAGTATCATTGGCCTGCTCCTGGACATTCTCTAGCCTCTCCTGAATACCGTTTTTCGCTCTAATTTCTTTAGTAATGTCATCTAGATGCTTGCCCTGACCATCGAGTCGTAACATGAAATTAGCTAGCGTTGTCTGTATGCTGGAAATGCCCTGCATAATTTCTCTAAGTTGAAAACCTTCAGTTTTCTGTTTACCTTGTTCATCTTGTTCCATTGACAATTCACCCGTATCATCTGTTTTGTCCAGCGCTCGTTTTTTAGAGATCTCCGCCATTGTGAAGACAGAATAACACTGTATTTAGGTATATGAGTATCGCTCACCGTTTAACAGTTAAATGCCACTGACTTACCGAAAAGTTTACCAACTCTCTGGTGTATCTATTTCTTTCCGTAAACTACTTAAATCTGCACATAACACATAGAAGAATATCTTGATTAATATCACTGCATATTAAAATTTCAGAGTTTCACTTTTTCACAGGGTTTTTGGCAAAAATTCTCCCTCTGCCAGGAATGTGTGTCTTACATGTTGGGCATGCGCACTCCCTCCGACTGCATATTTTAATACTGATACAGAACGTGTATGTTTAGATATTTGTATGCTTGAGGCCGCTTCTCGTCAATATTGTGACTCATTCTGGCTTCTACTATTGATACACTGTCATACATTTATAGATTTTTGTATCCAGTATATTTTAGCCGTACTGTGACAGTTGTCATTCCCCTTTCTACCCTCTACATCTGACAAGTCTTTGTATGTGACTTTTTTGGTACCATGTACATTTAATTCCATTGTATGATTATATGTCCATTTACTTTGCATCCTATACATTTGACTCTCTGTTCAATATATGGAATGATTAATTAATTACATTTTTATTAATTTAATTAAGAAATGCTTAAAACAGAAACTTCAAAGACAGCAAGCAAAAATGATTACAGTGGCTAGCCGTCGGATCTGTTTACTATTAATTCAGAAATAGGTCTATGTCAAATATTTTGTGAATAAATCTTAATATACAGTGTATATAAACATGATAAATATATAATAACAATTGTAAATCAACAGAATCATTATGATAAAGGAGTTCTCATGTATTTGTTCGTGTTGTGGTTTAGTTATCTTGATGTCAATTTATACAACTTCATGTCACGTAACCTGTCTTTTGAATAGATTTAAAATCCAACTACACAATTGTTGTTTATTAAATACGCACACTAAAAGTATGTCATATTCGAAAAGGCAATCATGGCTATGGGTAACGCAAAAAATTGTTCACTGGGATATTCTTTCAAGCACATTGAAATGTGTAATTACCATGAATTACCTATTGATATGATATGTGAGGACTGTGATGAATTCATTTGAACAACGTGAGCAAAAACAAATCATAGAAGTCATGATCGGAATACGCTACAAACAGAAGGAATCAGAAGAAGGATATGGCTGCTTCCATTTCTGAAGAAGATCAAGGAAGAGGATTTGCCTGGTATTGATGAAAAGATGGAGAAGATTTCACAACAGATGGCAGAAAATGAAGAACTATGTGTCTCCGAGATTAGAAAGTTACAGATGCATTGTGATAAGATAATATCAAGGCTGACAGAAATTCGAATATGTCATAAAAACATTGAACGGCAATCTGGCCATAAAAAAATGATCAATTAAGCTATGTGAAATCAGATTTAGAGAAGAAGAAAAAGAGAATTATTGATACAATTGAATTCATCGAAGAGAACAATGACACCATTTCAGATTACAGCTTGATTGACAACCACAAAGAACTGACAAGAATATTGTCTGAACTGGAGATCAATACGACAGACTTTGAACTTTCAACAACGTACATGTATATTAGGGGTGAAATCAACGATGTCTTACTTGTCAATTTGCTTGGAAGGACTTTGAATTTGGACTATTTTGGCTTGATTCCAGTGAACGCATTCCGATATGGAAATAATTTAATAAATGTATAAGAGATAGACGGTGATAACCAATGAATGTTACATAACAGAAGATGAATCAAAATATACAGACAAAGTGAACGAGGAAGGAACCAAACTGGGTGAACTTAAAATGTCTCCTGATGATATTTGTGTGACTGAAAAAGGTAATATTTATATTACTGATAATAGAAAAACATTCATTAGCTGTCAGTCACCATTAAGATCTGTCTCTACTGTCATCAGTACAGATCCACTGGTACCTTTCGGAATCTGTCAGTCGGTGGACGGTGGACTACTGGTCACCTTGAGAGACAATAAATTAGACAATGAATCAGATGTTTACGAATTGGAGTCACACAGCAGACGTCTGGTGAGACACATCACAGTGACAGGTGACGTCATCCATGAGCATGAGTACCAGGAGGACGGTCACACCAGACTGTTTACATTGCCGGGCAGAATCACACAGAACAGTAACAGTGATATTTGTGTACAAGTACAAGTATATCTACAGGTGATCTAGTGATTATGTCTTCGCTTGGCGTTATTAGGTCTGTTTACCGTGGACAGGACCTGACAGAGAGTTTTTTCCCAACTGATGTAGTGTGTGACTCTCTCTCAAACATTCTTGTTACAGACCTAGTTAACAACCAGATTCATCTACTACGTTCTGATGGGGAGTTCTTAAAATTCCTACTGACAGAGAATGAATTCAGCCTTTCATTCTCAATGTCCCTTTACAAATCTACACTGTGGGTAGGATACTGGGAAGGTCTTGTCAAAGTGTTTCAATATGGACTGCTAATGTAAAATGGATACATTTTGATTTTATTCATTCAACCTCGCGGTTGAATGTTGTATAAAGGAACATGAGGAATGTTATCCTGAAAAATCATTAAACTGTTAAATCTGAAATAAGGACACAGTATATAAGTTAAACTGTGCATGTTGTAATTGTAGTCTGTAAGATCAAATTTACATTACATTAAAGAGGCTGGGTGGTCGTGGCCATTTTTAGACTATTTTGATCTCCATTAGAAGAAGAACTCCATTTAAGGATATAATAAAATGGTCAAATTTTAAAGCTAAGATTTATATATATATATATATATATATATATATATATATATATATATATATATATATATATATATATATATATATGCTTGTAAATGTATATAAAACTAAATGATTTTTAGCTCACCTGAGCCGAAGGCTCAAGTGAGCTTTTCTGATCACATTATGTCCGGCGTCCGTATGTCCGTCCAGCTGTCTGTCTGTCTGTCTGTCCGTAAACTTTTCACATTTTCGACTTCTTCTCAAGAACCGCTGGGCCAATTTCAACCAAACTTGCCACAAAACATCCTTGGGTGAAGGGGATTCAAGTTTGTTCAAATGAAGGGCCACGCCTTCATTCAAGGGGAGATAATTGAGAATTAATGAAAATTTGGTGGTATGTTTTAAAAATCTTCTTCTCAAGAACCACTGTGCCAGGAAAGATGATACTTATGGGGAAACATCCTCAGGTAGTGTAGATTCAAGTTTGTTCAAATCATGTCCCCAGGGGGTAGGGTGGGGCCACAATGGCCGACCAAAATTTTACATAGAAATATATAGGAAAATTCTTTATAAATCTTTAAAAATCTTCTTCTTAAGAATAACAAAGCCATAATTGATCATAATTATATGGAATCATCTTCAGGTAGTGAAGATTCAAGTTTGTTCAAATCATGACCCCCCGGGGTAGGGCGGGGCCAAAATGGTCGACCAAAGTTTTACATAGAAATATATAGGAAAATTCTTTAAAAAACTTCTCCTCAAGAATAACAAAACCATAATTGATCATATTTATATATGGAAGCATCCTCAGGTAGTGTAGATTCAAATCATGACCCCCGGGGTAGGATGGGGCCAAAATGGCTGACCAAAGTTTTACATAGAAATATATAGGAAAATTCTTTAAAAATCGCCTTCTCAAGAATAACAAAGCCATAATTGATCATATTTATATGGAAGCATCCTCAGGTAGTGTAGATTCAAGTTTGTTCAAATCATGACCCCCCGGGTTAGGGCGGGGCCAAAATGACCAACCAAAGTTTTACATAGAAATATATAGGAAAATTCTTTAAAAATCTTCTTCTCAAGAATGACAAAGCCATAATTGATCATATTTATATGGAAGCATGCTCAGGTAGTGTGATTCAAGTTTGTTCAAATCATTACCCCCAGGGGTAGGGCGGCGCCAAAATGGCCGACCAAAATTTTACATAGAAATATATAGGAAAATTCTTAAAAAAACTTCTCCTCAAGAATAACAAAACCATAATTGATCATATTTATACATGGAAGCATCCTCAGGTAGTGTAGGTTCAAGTTTGTTCAAATCATGACCCCCCGGGGTAGGGCGGGGCCAAAACGGCTGACCAAAGTTTTACATAGAAATATATAGGAAAATTCTTTAAAAAACTTCTCCTCAAGAATAACAAAGCCATAATTGATCATATTTATATATGGAAGCATCCTCAGGTAGTGTAGATTCAAGTTTGTTCAAATCATGACCACCAGGGGTAGGGCGGGGCAAAAATGGCTGACCAAAGTTTTACATGGAAATGTATAGGAAAATTCTTTAAAAATCTTCTTCTCAAAAATAGCAAAGCCATGATTGGTCATGGGACTACTTTTGGATTTAAGCTTTTAAAGTATTAACCAATTCTGCTTTTTCCTAGCCACAGTGCTCAGGTGAGCGATGTGGCCCATGGGCCTCTTGTTTTCTTTTCTTTCTTCTCATTTACATCAAATAAGTGGAAATAACAAACAATATTTAGGCTCATTAACCAATCCAAATTTGGAGCAGAGCAAACACAATCCTCTTGAACATCAGAAGTGGGATCAGGTGCCATGGAGGAGTGAGCATACTCTGCCTATCTGTAACACTCGCCCTGTGTTCCTTGTCATGTTTTGGAAATAGAGCGAAAATCTGTCTACAATTCTGTGTGTAAATAATGGCCTAAAATTTGGTATAGAAAACAGCATTTGACTTTATAATACATGTCGATTTTTATTTCCTGACATTGTATCGACCAAAGAACTTATGAAATGATGACTTTAATGGAGACTGCCTATATTTTTGTTTCATTAATTTGTTTGTCAATTACTCAGCTCGTTTTAGAAATTGTTCATACTTACAGCGTTCTCTTAACCACGTAAATATTATTGACTCAAGTGAATATAGAGATCACAAAGTTTGAATCAGATAAAAAAAAAGATATTACAGAGGTTAAAACTGGTAAAAATAGAGATCACACAAGTTGAATCGGGGTAAACAAAGATAAGGTCAACTCAGGTTTACATAGTTATCTCAGAGATAAATTCAGGTAAACACATATATCACAGATATGTCAACTCAGATAAACATAGATATCACAGAGATGAAATCAGGTAACCATAGAAATCACAAAGGTATTGTCCGGTACAACAAAACACAATGCAATGATTTATTTTCATGATAATTTAAATAAATTCATAAAAAGTTTCTGAAAGTTGTCCACATCTATATAGAAGAATTTAGAAAGCATTTTATTCTTGTTATTTCGGGAATGGGTGCATGGGGCTGAAATTAACTTGTCTGTCTGTCTCTTAAATATTTTTACTTATGAAATAACATGAATAAAGTCTCCCAGTCTTTGTATTAGTCTTTATGTGGTCCTTGAGGGGCAATGTGTCCATACATATCAACTACTTTGTGGTTGCCCTAGTGGCGCAGTGGTTAGAGCGTCTGCTCTAGAGTCGCGAAGTAAGGAGTTGATCATTATGTCGCGGGTTCGATTCCCACTGTGGGACGTGGAACCGGTCCTTCGGATGAGACTGTATAAACCGACTTCCAGTGTTGCAGTGAGTGCTTGGACGAAAAAGATCCTTTCCTGCTCATGGCCCTAGGTGCCAAGTATAAGACAAATTTTGCAGCTTTCCACCGGAAAGTGTTGGCCTCTTCATATGATGAAAACTTCTTGAGAGGGATGTTAAATAATATATAATCAATCAACTACTGTGTACTATTTGCTAATGGTTTTTTGTAGTTAGGAGTTTGGAATCTGGTTAATGATGAAAGGTAAAGGTAAGAGACTCGCACAGACACTTATCTGACCCGCTAGCTCTGGTGACAAGCAGACCTGGGGTGAATTACTTTGAAATGTAATGCATTACATTACAATTACTTTGGAATTTTTATCATTACAATTACAATTACCGTTACTCTCATTTAGAAAAGTAATTAATTAAATTACAATTACTTTGTTAAAGTAAATAATTACATTACACATTACATTTTATGAGAGAAAAACAAGAAAGGTATCAACACACAATTTAAATTTATAAATTAACTTTCACATTTTTTCTCGATAATATGCTTTCCCTCAGATCTATAAAACAGAGTGGTATTTGGATTTTGGATTCATGTTTCATGGTCATGTAGTTTACCAATCCAACAGTTTACAAAGAAAGCGGATCAGAACACTTTCAATGTTGTAGTTTTGTTCAATATATAATGTTAGTTTCTCTGTTGTTTTTGTTTTTTAAATAAATGATTTATTGAACATTTCCTATTAGATGTTTTATGTAAACTAATATTAAATTAAAAGAAAATGCTATGAATGTATAAGGAGTATTAAAAACTTAATGAATTAATAATTAGCACCCCTAATTAGCTTTACAGGTATAAACAATGAAGCTATGAATTAAACACAACCAAAGGTGATAATTACAAGTACCTGGATGTAGGGTTCAAATTTTGAGGCCTTAAGCTACCAAAAAATTAATGATGGTCAATATATCAGTCTATATTTATATTTGGCCTAAGTTTCTCTTTGTGTCTACAATAAATCATACTGATCTTGTATCATGTTTTCCAAGTCTATTTTACCAGATTAAAAAGAGGAAAAAAGTAGAAAAATGTAATTTGTATCTTATTTTAACTGAAAGTCTTACTTACATGTATATACATGTATTAATGTCACTTTTTTGTATCTTTCTTTAAAACCTGTTGATTTCTTTTAATAATTTTCTTTGATTCTCTTAAATTGATTTTACACTGTCTTGTCAAGAAGATTTCTATTAAAAGAATTATTTAGTTTGTCTATCAATTACCATTTAACATGTTAATAATATAAAAAAAAAATATTGTAGGATATGGGATTTTAATTTTAAGACTCTAACATTATTAATTAAAAAATAACCTCTCAGTGATATTTATTTGTTTCAGATTCAAAAATAAAAAGAGACTATAAACAAAATGTAATTGAAATGTAATTGAAAAGTAATTGGTCATTACTGACATTTTTTTTAAAGTAATGACTTTCATTACAATTACTTGTAATTGAAATGTGGATCCATTACACATTACACCCCATTACTTTTAAAAAATGTAATGATTACAATGCATTACCATTACACATTACCATTGACAAGTGCCCCTTATCACAGTTCAGGGTGACAAGTCCTTGTCCTGAGTCTACTGAAAGATGTTCATTACAGTTGTCTGAATACAATCTGGTCAGCCTGAGACAGTCCCTGGCCAGATGCACTAGACAGAGAGACTGACAACACGTGAGGGAGGTACATTACAGTTGTCTTAACACAATCTGGTCAGGCTGAGACTATCCCTGGCCCGGTACAACAGACAGACAGACATTAGTGTTACAACCTGTCATCAGGTTAGCAGAGGCGGATAAGTGGTGCTAGGTTTATGCTGACAAAAGCTTTCTGAAACCAGAAATCAGCAGAAGAAATTTCTCTTTATTATTCATTCCGTAAACAGTGTATGTGTAGCATATAATTACTTTATCTTCAGTCAATGTTGTGTATACTTGCCATTAAGGATGAGACATACAAATTTGGAAATAATAATAATAAATATTATCAGTATAACAAAATTAAGATGCTGAATATACAAGTAATTTTAAATACAGATTTTAGTCCGTATTAAAGAATTGACAAACATGTTGTTGAAACAAGAATATCAAAGGTCTTGTTTAATAAAAGTCAGAATTTCAAAAGTTCTTTTGTCGAAGCAATAATCTTGTTAGCAAATACAATTTATCTTGGAGTCAAATGCTGACTGAAATTTTTCATACTAATTGTTAGCCCACTTTATACACACTGAATTACCGACGGATTTTCCCGGTATATTTCCCGATCAAAACAAGGAAGACACGGTGGTTTAAACAGAAGGCATGCAGAGGATGCTCAATCCTATTTTTTTTTTTTTTTTTTTTTTTGCATATGCAAAGAAATTCAAAATAAACAGAAATATGAACCAGTGACTTTGAATAGTCTTTGAATATTTCCTCATCTTCAAAGATGCGAACGAAGTCATTGTTATCCCGCATACCGCAAGGTCAATTTTAAAAGTTAACATATATTCAATTTAATATATAATATATAAATCGAAGGATTTTTAATATATTTTTTATATATAATTACCGGGTATATGAATTTTCATAAAACATTACTTATTTGGGAAAACAAAGAGAGATAACTTTAAGATTTTGGTAAAACTTTTGGATAGTTACATGGTTACGGATCTTTTTTAATGCAATAAAAATCTTTGTTTTAGTTGCGCCATTTCTGTTATCCTGTTAGTGCGATGGAAAAAAAAACTCCACCCACCCTTTTTATGGGTTCGTTTTTGTATTATTTTGCATTCTAGTCAAAAATTATATTTTTCTTATACTTGTAACTTGTCATACATTTCTGGGATTGGCGCACTTTTTGGGCCTCCAAGGATTAACTCATTTATGATATTATACTTTCATGTAAATTAGTAAAGTCTGAATGGTCGAGAAACATTTGTAAAAAAAAACAAACTATTATCCGCTGAATAATGAAGCCACGCCCTCAAGCGTAGCATCAGTCAACAGTACTTGACGACGGGTGATATTTAAAAAAAATAGCGACTGCGCAGAATATATGCCCGCACGGTTCACTGTTATATGTATTTGTATAAAACATTCAGTAAAATAAAATAAATATTGCATGTAGTTGAGTGTAACATTGAAATTCAAACCCCTCGAAAACCATTGTCAACCGAGGCGCAGCCGAGGTTGACAATGGTTTTCGAGAGGCGAAAATTTTCAATGTTACAATCAACTACATGCAATATTTATATATTATATTTTATGCATATTTACATGTATTAATCTGATATTTTCACTGCATGTAAATTTCTAGTCAATCTCAGGGGGATCACACTTGTATCTTTCATGCACCTATGTACATGTTTTATCCTTTTTTTTAATATCAGGTGATCCCTCTTAATAGTTTGTTACACATTTTACTTAAATACCATTCAAGTAGATGACATAATCGACAAAACTGCATATCTTTGTTTGGTTAATTTTTCCTGCACTATCAGACTAATATTTCTCATAGGAGGCATAAATGCTTATTTTTTTCACTAATTTCGAAGCAATTTACAGCTGAAACATTATATTTAAGGTCTTTCGTCTTCAGCGGAAGACCTTTCTGTTATTCTAAGGTTTCTTTTTAAGGTCTTCCGTTTCCAACGGAAGACCTTCTACTGATTCTGATGGTAAAGATTATTATTCTTTTTTTTTCTTCTACTTCCTAGACGCCAACTTTGAGGCCTCATATCTCACTCATTTCACAACGGATTTCGCTCAAATTTTCAGAGGTTATAGACGTTTATAAACTCTACCAGAATGCTGACTAAAATTTCAAAAAGTCACTTCCGGTTTTGAGTTATTTCCCTTTAAACGGAAATTTATAGGCTTTCGTTTCCGGATAAAGGCTCAGAGACCACAAAAGCTGAAGCATAATTTTTACTGATTTTGGGTAACAGAAGGATTGAAGTTGTGCACATCGGTTTTTGTTTTTCGATTTCTGTATTCACAATGGCGCTATATAGGGGTCAAAAATTAGAACGCCTAAAAGAGCGAAAATTTACACATATTTTCCTTTTTATCTTGAAAACTAAAAATATTTTGTTAAGACATAATGAACAAAAGTTGTGCATAATTACAAGGGCTTTCATATAATAATACTCAAAAGGGGCTGGCCCCTATAATTAGGGATCAAGGGACCTTGAAAATTTTTGCTTTATAACTCAAAAACGGTAAATATTTCGAAATGACTGTCGATTATAAAGTTGTGCTTTAACATCTTACTGATCTCATGAAATTGTAATTGTGTTCGAGTCTTGTTTCAAATGAGCTGGTGCATGACCTAAATATGCACAGGTAATTCTTTTCACTCAGCACGTAAACGAGAGCTTCTCATGCGTGTAACCAAAGCAAGCTTACTATAAATAATAAACATGGCTACATTGGATGCTAATATTCTTCAGAATAAAGTTCTCGAAGTGTTTGTGCTTTTTTTCTTACAAATTATCATGTTTATTAACTGACAGCTTTCCCTTTTATTTCATTTTTTAAAAATCGTATAAACCAAGTCTAAAAAGTGAGGAAAGAAAATATCATCTTTTCTTCTTATCATATATAAAAGCAAACAATATGAGAAAATAAAACATAACTAAAAAGCACATATACTATTCACAGCCAATAAGTGCACGGCTTTAACATTCACCTTGTTTGTTTACAATTATATAACGCGCCTCCCTCGATAGCGCGGGGCAAAGTCGGTCACCGGGAATCAATCGGCGTGTGATCCAGCGACCTACAGTCATACACAAAAAAACCCACCACAGATTGTTTAAATTAATTCTTGATAAAATTGTTCCTTCTTATACTATCTCTGTCCCATGAAAATGTTATTTTGTTCGAATCTTACATATGGTAGGAAAGAAAGCTAGATCCGTATTCACCGTAAACAAGGCTCCATTCTCATTTTGATATTGAAGAATTCTTTATGCGTATAATTGAAATAAACTTGCCGTAAGTAATAAATATTTTACCACGCTGTATCATATCTCTTTTTTAAATTAGGTTTTGTTCTTTGTTTCCCGTTCAGAGTATTCGATGGTATCTTTTTCCTTTTATTAATAAAGATCTTTCCAAGAAAAAGAGTTATAGGAAAAAAGTATGAGTATCTTTTATTCGTTTAAATATGAACATAAACAATATGAACGGAAACAATATACGCCCGGATTTCATAAAAAAAATTTAAGAGTCAAATAATACACAATTATTTAATGCGCGATTCTCATATTCACCTGGATACAAGATTCTAAGTGGGTTTACCATTACGTAATCTATCGTTCGATTACACGCGGCCGAGAAATTCTAAAGCGACACACCGCGGTGAACCATTGACCCCGCAGTCATAGGCAAATACATGTAACTGGTATATACAAACCATTCTACAGCAGTAAGAAAATATCATTTTCTCTAAGTAAATTAAATTTCTCAAAAATATCTTAAAATGTTTTAGGTTTGACTTTAGTACAAAACGCTGAGGCATTTATTTTACATGTACATTAATCAGTCTTCAATTCTTAAATATTCGTTAGATCCATGTGTAATTTGACGATTCATAGCGCAAGGACTGGCGACCTGTACTCCAGCATGCTAGAGGTTCACGGCGAGACACTTTTGACTTGGCGCCGCGTATATAAGGAGCGAAGGGACGTTAACCGAGGCTCTTACTTGTAGGAGTAGGCGATCTGCAGTTACTTTACTTCAACCAATATTTATTAAAATGCACAAGCTTTGCTCTTTTCACACACAAATAAATCCGTTTTCAACACAAGTTTTCCGAAACACATTTTTTGTTATCACAGATATTAACCATGGCTATACCAATTTTAAACTTTTAAAGAGAATCTTCCGAATCGTAAGGATAGAATTATACTCAATGAAATGGACTAACCATCGATAAGTAACACCGGCACGTGTAAACTTCATATGTGACTTCTGTGCTGCACACTGTAATTTTGTTCTGTGATTAAATATCAGTAGCAGGTTATACAAATGAATGTACATTCAAGTAGTAATAAACCCGCATATGCCCAGAATCGAAAATTTAAGAACTTATATAGCGGGGTAACAATCTTATCTGAATATTACAGACTAATCATGTAATTAAACGCTTTTTACAACCTAAATTAAACTGTTAAAATAATAACCAGCAACCAAGTCAAACCATTTGTATCGTTTACCGTATATAACTCAGTATTTTCTTTAAAATGATATAAACTTATATCTAGCGCAAATTACTTTCCTTGGTTTAAAAAATACGCCTACGAGAGAAAATGAGTGAGAGGCATTTGATTCAAGTACATTCAAGTTTTTACCAGCGAGTCCCTGTATCAAGTATTGGCTAATTTTTATTCTATAAAACAAAATCTCCCTTTCCTATTTAACTTTAATTTATTTAATGATTTTATTCAACTTCAAGCACAATATCATTATGTTGTACTAAAATGAAGTCCATGCACGGATGCTATTGTACATCGGGAATTTTCTTTAATCTTTTCTCCATGCATTCCTCCTTCAAGGAAAATAATTATGAATGAATTGATTGAAAAACGTGTATAAAACCATGTGGTTTCGGTTTGTTTTAGATCATGATCAGCAAATCAGAACTCCTCGGGTCTTTATGTCTAACAGAATAATAACCTCGAATGTATTACGCATACATCATGACATCCCCATGCTCCTCACCCCCTTTACCCAAACTTTGAAATAAATGAGGAAAGATATTTTATTTGTGGACTTTTGAGTTTAATTGTATTGAAAGTAAAGCTATTGCCTAAAATACGTATAATGGAAAGGACTTTCAACCCCGTCTGTCTTTCATAAATAGAAACTTTATGTTGTTTGAATATTAATATCCGGTGATGTTTTAAAATACCTCAATGTTGTTTTTCTGACCTGTGACAAAATGGTGCGAGATAATGCAAATTTCTAACATCTTCATCGGCCAATGACAGAAAAGTTGTAAAATTCCTGTCAGGGTTATGAACTTCTAATCACTAAAAGGTGTTTGTCTTGACACAGAGCCACGTTATTCTGTTAAGATCAAGGTCACTGACAGAAGAAATATTTTCCTTACTACGCTATAATTTAGTAAATGAAAATCATTGGAGGCTCTTACTTGAAACATAGATTACTTATGATTGGAGGTTTTGTCATGACCCTGATCAAATGTCTTTCTGGCAAATCAAGGTCACTGACAAAGAAAAAATGTTTAAGCATAACTGTATAATTAAAATTTACTGGAGGCTGATGGTGGGAAGAAAGGTTGTTGACATAAGAAAGTGCAGTGACCTTGATCCAAGGTCTGTACTTCCTGTCCACAGCTCCAACGGAAGACCTACTCGTTGCTTTGCAACGAGCTCGGCTCTAGTTCACTTTTATTATTGTTTTTTTTCTTACTGATTTTGTGCACTCGATTTCTCGAAAACGGCTCGATGAATTTTCATGAAACTTTCAGGACTTATGTATCACCACTTGAACCTTATGCGTTTTTTTTTTTAAAGACGTCACTTTTGCCGTCACTATTGCCGAATTTATTAATTTTAAATGGTCGAGTTGTCCAGAGTTTTTATGAAAAATTGGTTGAGAGAGAAACATGAAACTTTCAGGTATGATAGACTTATGTCTGTAGATATGCCTTTTGCATTTCGCCTTTTCCGGAAATACCGTACGTCGGCGCTCGCTATGGTCCGAAAAAAGTCCTATCGGAGAATTAGAAATTTGTCACACCTTTTCTGCAATATCGTTTTGATAGTTAATATTTTGTAAAGACATATAGAAAAAAAGGAATAAAGAATGTCACGATCTTTCAGTGGATATCAACGATAAGGGACTGCCCCTTTAATTAAGGGCCACGAGGGACCAAATTTTTTTCCTTTATATCTCAAAAAGTATTGGGAATTTGTAATACGTCAAAGAAGCAAAGTTGTTTAAAATGTCAAGTTTAATCTATTTGGGTCGTCAAAATACGTCCGGCGACGTCACTTCCGGCCAAACTGGAAGTAGTCGGAAAATACTTACATGTATTTCTGCCGTTCTTGACAAGTTTTTGGGTAACATCTGTCACTGGGAGCATAAAACTCAATTTTCCGTCCGTCGTCGTCACTTCCGGTCAAACCAGAAGTAGCAAAAATGACTTATTTCTGGATTAATTAACATAGATTTAGAGGATTTAAACCATATTTGAATGTCATTACTATATTTTTTTAAATGAAAGTTACTTTCGGTCAAACAGGACGGAAGACCTACTCGTTGCTTTGCAACGAGCTTTTCTCTAGTTTATTAATATATATTATGTTTATAATTTATTTGCCTAAAACATAAGAAAAGATACTAGGAAAATTTAATCATATCCAAGATTATTTCAAAATATGGCGATCTTTAAATGGAAAATATCGTCAACCCCCCTTTTTCAAAAGCTGAAAATAGGGATAATTTACTTTTTAGCGCTGGTATTAAAACAATTCATCAATTACCATTGAACTGTTTTTTGTATTAAACAATGGCCAATTTGTCATTAATATTGATTTAAATGGGTTCAGAATGTAAGCGGGAGTCGAAAGTTCAGCGTGCGTATGTCTTCCTTCATTTTCAAATTAGTTTATAAAGGAAAAGGCTGAATCCCTTATGTATGAAATATAAAAAAAATAGCATACGTTTAGTTCCTTATGACTAATGAGTAACAGTTCACCCATTTATTGAAGGCATGCTTGAAGTTTATCAAAGCATGAAAAAATCCTAAATCGACCTCCTTCATAGTGTATACATGTACGTACATGTACAATACAGTAGCGACAACGGACCAATGGCAACGGACTTAATTTTCCTATCTTGTCATGACAACGGACATAAATTATAATAATAAATCAAAATTTTCAGTTTTAATTTGTTTTATTTTTTCTGTAAAGGCTTATAACATGTCTTGATACTGACTGCACCAATTGGTAAATATATAATATTCTATTTACAAAAAATATAACATCCCAGAAGGAAAATGAATGAAATTCACGTTTGATTTCACCAGGGTTTAATATTGCCAACGCAAACTCCTCTTTTATTATTTTATTTTAACGACTGTAATTAATACAACACCAAAAATGAAAAAAAAAATGCTCATGACCTGTCATCTAAAGTCATGACGCCGGACGGATTTTATCATAACCTCACGTTACCTTTTCCCCGCAAGCACTTTATAGCGCGATTCAAGTTTCTCTAAAGTTAAGCGTAAATAATAATAAAAAAAAAGAAAAAACAACTTTACGTATTATATATATATATATATATATTTTGCAAAGTGTAGTAGTTATTGTTTAAGAACTTCAAAATGTATTTTAAAAAAATAAATGTTTATAACTTTTATATTTGTTTTTAAGGTTTAAATTTTAATTTTTAAAAAATAAAATTTTTATTTATCAATTTATTTGCATAACCGACAGTGAAACCTACGAATTTTAAAATCCCCCCCCCCCGAAAATTGATGTATTACTTGAAAGAAATCAGGAAATTGCAGCAATTTATTTTACCAACAATAACAATAACTTTATTCCTCTTACTGTTGTTGGATTCCATGATAATCATTAAAACAGGAATTGCTGCACAAGTGAATATTGCAGACGCCACATCCGTAGCAAGTGTCTTTTCTTTTCTTTTCCTAGGTGTTAACACGAAACACCCTTGCAGTAGGACCTGGATCTCCTCAACCTTACAAATATATGGCCTGTCATACTTGGAAGTTTGTGACTGGAAATAGGTTCTTTTCTACCTGAGAATTGTCCAATCAATTGCTCCGCTAACGCCAATCGAAAATCAAGTTGACTGTATCTTTTCTTCCTTGACTGACCACTTTCTTTACAGATAATAAATGAGTCGATGACGGCCAAGTTAAGGAGGAAATACAATAAGTATTTCCACCATTTTCGACTCTGCCTACCTAAAGTGTACTTCGATCTTAACTGATCAAAAATATCCACCCCTCGGAAATAATTCTGGTAATTTGCGATGGACTCGGGACGGCGAACTACCACTGTAAATCCGTCCTTCAGTCTTCGTGAGGCGGGTGCACTTTCATGTAGAGGAGAAGAATTCGTCGCTAGCACAGCCACGGGTCTCGTATCCATCCAGACGGTGGCCGTCAATTGTCCATCCTGTCTATAAATAAAATTTTAATCCATGTACATGTATTTTAAACTCTTTGAATTCACTGGAATGAATTGCATATTTAAATTCATCAGTTGAGTAATTTGACACTGATTTGGAATTTCATATTTCTAAATGTCCAAAAAAAAATATCAGTAACAAATTAGTACCTGATGAGATACTCCCCTTTATTAAGTGTGGGGAGGGACTTCAAGTCCGTGGGAAGGTCTAGCTTTGGTCCTTACTATAATTCCACAGGAGAAGATTTTTTTGATAACAGAACTTTAGCGAATGTTATCGATGTGAAGAAACTGTCATAAAATACATGAAAGTTCTTGCCACAAGACTCTCGGTAAGTCTCTCAACCACACCCTGGCCCAGCGGAATACTCTGTCGCTGACCACGTGCTTTCCCCATATACACCTCAAACTGGTGATAAAACCAGACACACTATCACAGCGTAACCACACCTTAAGGCCCCAGCGAACAGGTTTTGATGGTATATACTGTTTAGCCTAATATAAATATATTTTAATATAATCAAGAATAGTTCTATTTAATTGACATTCCATTTTTTTTTTAATTTACATCATTTCGCACAATTTTTCTTTTTATAGATGGGCTTTTAAAAAGTTTCAATTTTTTTTATTGAAGCTGTGGAAGTAAAGCTTGTTTACTTATTTGAAAAAATTAGATTAAAAAAAAACCAACCGTATGGCGGCCTTTGTAGGCAATCATCCCTTCATCAATTGTTTGGTACTGCCCTGGACTGTATGACTTATTTATGTTCTCTGAAACCATGTCCATTAAGGCACGGATTTTACACAACTGATCATTGTCATCAGTAACTGAACTACAATGTAGATACTGGGTGAGTTTTTCATAGCGTTTTACTGGCATGACATTCTGAAAACCGGCATTTGCCAAGAACTTGTTTTTGCTCCAATAAAGTTTATAATCCGGTAGCTTGTTGATGCCCATTTATATCAAAAGTCCAATATATGCTTTCATCTCTTCTGTAGTGCAATTGTACCAATGCGGATCATGACCTGTAACATAGATATAGTGGGAACTTTTATTATATCATTGTCTGTCCGCCGTGACCAAAGATGAGAATTTTGTATAATCTTTCAAAGGATTTATAAATTTTGAATTTTTTCAATGAGTGATATTTATTCATCTCCTAGAGGGGGGGGGGGGCTTACAAGGGTTCCGCCCCCTTTTTATTTCATTTCCTAAAAAGGGTACTGATAAAGAAAATACCAGTACACAATATATACCCCGGTATATTATTTTTTTCTGCAGATAAGAAATGTAAACCATGCATACCAGTCAGATTAATGTTATAGATACTAGACTGGTAGAACCCTGATCACAAAACGATGGAAAGAAAAAAGAGAAGAAAGCATAATTTAAAGTGAATTATTCCAAATGAATATTTAATCAATCTTATACTAATTTTGTAGGAATTAACCTTCAAATATTTATTTATTTATCGTAGAATGTTTGTTTGATAAGTACATCTAGGAGTGCTAATTACAGCTTACTGTTGAAAATGAGAGAGAGAGAGAGAGAGAGAGAGAGAGAGAGAGAGTTTTATTTTAGCACTCTGTTTATGTAATAACAGTAGGCTCCTGAACAATATAATACTTGATTTTGAAAATCAGACAGACCTATCTTTCTATTTTAATGAAAAAAAATTGCCGTGCAACACATATTCATAATGAATGTAAAGTATACCGCAGGTTTGGGGAAGGGGGGGGGCAGCCCCTGCCGTAAGCCCAAAAGCGGGTCCGGGACGGTGCCCTGATAGGTGCTAAGGGTCAAGTACCTAGAAGTTTTTTGTTTTTTTTCCTGACACGAGTATTTATTTCCTTGCAAAAATTTATGCCATGTCGTGTTCCGGTTGAAATGATATCAAACAAAAATTGAACTGGAACAATATGACTCAAAATAATTTTAAACTGTTCATACATTTAAGCACAATATTTTTGTGGATGGTAATGTTTTATTTAACTCCAAATAGCTTTCTATCTTCATTTTTTTCTTAAATAATTATGCGTATGCAATTACATTTCCACAGCTAGTTATGCGCTTGGTTCCTGCGTTCCTGCGTTTCTGCTGTTCTGCTCATGCAATCAAGTACAACATTCCTATTGCATTGCAAAGTAATTTTTATAATCAATAGTATTTTTCTTACCATTCTGTCTTTGCTGCATACATGCATATTTGTTTGTTTCTGCTGTTAATATACTCAAGCAATCAACATCGAAAATAAGCTGAAAAAAGTCTTTTTCTTCAGTGTCATTCTCTAGATTATGTGTGGGCCCGGTGGTGCCAAGAAAGGCGGGAGCGCTATTTCTTCTAAACTTGAAGTCCAATTTGGTGCGATGCCCTCGCTTTCTTCAACATCACTACTGCTGCTTGATTCTGAGTCTTAGTCAAAAGGACTTTAGTCACTGTCGGTCTCTCCTTCATCTGAACTTTTGTCAGAATTATAAAGACTCCGAAAAATATCAGAATTTGCTATTGGAGACGAATTTGTCATATTTCTATCATATTCACAAAATCAATAATATTGCGTCATCTATACTCAATAATGACGTTTAAAATCGATTATGACGTAATATTTTAATCAGATTAAAACTTTTTTTTATTTTAAAACATATTAACAAGTATAGAATAAAAGGGAATTGGTATTAAACTGAAGATTAAACGTACTTTTGAAAGTCCGTGAAAAGTGCGTGATTGCGGGGAAACGGTAAATGCGAAATTTTGCGTCAGAAATAGGAAACGGTATATGCGTTAAAATGCGTGATTGCGGGGAAGGGGGTTAAGGTACATTGATACTCTGATAAGAGAGATAACTCTTAATGACACAAATGTCTATTATTTCTTTATAAATTTGTAAAGTTTAAGTGCCATTTTTGTCACATTTTGCCCCGACAGTCATGCTTTAATTTTTTGTCTTTTATTCAGCATATACATTTTCTTTGGAAAATCATGAAATTAAAGAAAAATTTTATATGAATGAGCAGAGGGTTTATGAACCTTAACTTTAAAGGTTTCTGACAACGGTACTGTCTTTGAACTTAATGTGTTCCTGGTCGTGAAACTATGAAATAAATATTGGAATACCTCTTATCTGTGGAATATAGAGTTTATTTTAATTGAATGTAAAGATATCACCTGTG
>NW_026929747.1:0-3997 GCF_032062105.1 Saccostrea cuccullata | reverse complement strand
TCTAGTCTCATGTTTCCTATTATTATTATGTCGCCCCGAACGAAGTCGGGGGCGACATACTGCGATTGCACGCATGTTTTTGCTCTACGGGCTGTTTCTCTGAGATGGCTGGGACAATCTTCCTGAAACCTTGCTTAAAAGACGATCACTGGTTGTAGTTTTGCAGTGATGACGTTCAGTTTCAAAATGTCTACCGTTGCTATGGAAACCTGCAAAAAGCGACGAATTTTGTCTGAGAGTGTTCTGTCTGATCTCTTGAACATTCGTCATGAAACTATTGATTCAATGATTAGTATCATTAATTGTGCGATCTGCATTTCAAAATTGCAAAATGTCAATAGTTGTCATGGATACAGGGGAAAAGTGAAAATTCTTTAACTTTGAGTTTTAAATCAAAGTACTGAAAGGACTGATACGATTTGATGGGTGTCCAAGCTTAGCTAATGGGTACTGTTTTAGTGGTGAGAAAATAAAAGTCTTGTCCAGTTCGGGGCGACATACGCTATTGCTTGCGATGTAATTAGCAGACTTTCTAGTTATTATTCCCTTTTCATAGAACACGTGATTTCTCGGCAACTACTGAACCGATTTCAAAGATTTTTCCAGGAATGATGCACTGCTGTAATATCTCCTGACGTTTTTTTTTTTTTTTTTTCATATTTTGAAAACAATCACTTCTGGTTGCATTTTTTGTCCGATTTTCTTTTTAGATACATGTATTAAGGCAAGAATTTTTTTATTTTTAGGTTTACAAACCCGCCGCTCAAGTTTTTGAATTTTCAGAAAAAAAATAAAATTGAGAAAAACAGATTTTTTTCTTTCCGATGTCAAATTTGAATCGGATTTGAGATTTCAAATTTACGAACTCGTACTTCCGGTTTTAAATGCATGATGGCGGGTAATGAATGGTTATGAACGTAGATTTATTAAGTCCATAGCAGCACTAAAGCTTGGTTTAAAGTAAATATTTATCGATAGGAGTTCAAAACGTTTCATCCGTTCAGAGAACAAATAAAATGCTGACGACTTTGTTGCACAATGACATGTTGGTGAGATAATTATGTATCCGTATTCAACAGTATCTGTCATCTGTCTGTAAATTATTTTCCTCCCACAGGTTTAAAACTGCTCATGGTAGCTATTGTCAGAGACATTGTTTAGGTTTCTGTTATAGCTTACAGTCATAGCATCATTCTTCAGAAAAGGTTCGCTTATGCATCAGGTGTAATGAATAAAACTATGGGAGAAGTTAAGTCCATTTGAGGAAGAAATAAACAATAGCATAAAGAAATAAAATATTTCAACTATTTAAAAACAAGTATATACAAATATATACAGGCATGTAGTATCGTTTGTGGCAGCCAGAAAAATTATTTTACACTTAAAAAAAAATTCCATCCTTTTCCCCAATACGTACTCCCTGTCTGTTTTATGAAAGGAATTATTATTTTAGGTCTCAAGTATATTTTAGAACAATTTCAACACCTTCACCTAACACATGTTAAAAACAAAAATGAAGATATATATTGAAAGAGATTTAAAAAACTGATTTTTTTTTTAAATCTGTATTTTGTCCAACATCATAAGATTTATATCACTGGCCCCAACTGGTAGATGATGAAATAAACAAAGTTTCTTTTTTCCCCTTTGTACCCTTATGTGTCCAGTGGCAAGGAGCCTGTTAGGAGAACATAAAAAAGAAGCAAACATTAATGTAGAAAAGTTGATAATGTATCCCAAAAAATAATTTTATTTTTATTTCCTCCTCCTACGGGACTTTTTCATTCTGATGTTCGTTAACCTAAAAATAAAAAAATGCTGGCCTAGTTATTGTGTCCACACATCTTCTTGTAAACCACCAAAGATTGAATCACGATATTTTCGGGGATGATAAAACATCTTTGAGTTATATATTTCGTCTTTTGATTTTGCATCCGTCACTTCCGGTCGACACAGAAAGTGATGTTTAATTTCCAGATTTTTTGAAAAATTTAACCGTTTTGAATAAAGGCAAATAGAACTAAAATTTACATTCACAATCGTCAACAAAAAGTACCCATTGGAAGTACTTCTGGTATAAACCGGAAGTTGACGAAAAATTACACCTTCTCTTTTGAATCAAAAGAAATAGAAAAAATTGTTTAATTAGAGTTTTTCAAAGTTTTTTCTGGTCTTGTGACTTGATGTCAGCCGGAAATATAGCCTGAATTGTCAAAAGTCGTCAAATAACGTCACTTCCGGCAAAACCGGAAGCAGTCAGAAAATGCAATTTTTTTGCGGGTTTTCGACATGTTTTTGGTTAATCTATGGTAGTAGAAGCATCCAACTAAATTTTTCATCCCTCAACATCACTTCCGGTCAAACCAGAAGTAGCCAAAAAACTTATTTATAGGTTTTGACGCAAAACAAATTATAAACTCACTGGAGACGTTTTAACTCATTGCTTTCTTTTGTTGACGTCCTTTCAGGTCAAAACAGGACGGAAGTCCTACTCGCTGCTTTGCAACGAGCTTTGCTATAGTTTAAAATGTTTAGGGTTTTTCAGATTTAAAAATCGATAAATAAACAAGAGGCCAAAGGGACTTACTGATCACCTGAGTATCATGTAACAACTTTCCAACAATTGAATATGTTTCGTGTTTTAAACCAGAGGTCATGAAGTTAACAATCTTATCGTAACAACACACGTAGCATGATTACTTTGGTTACTTAATACCCACAGCTAGATCAGAGTGACAAAGAGAAAATGCATTTCAACTTAAATGACCAGTTTATGTGGATCCCACCAAACAAGAACCACTGATCCTGCGGCCCCATATTTCCAAATTATGGAAATTTTCTCATGAATTTTTATTCATCATAAATGATCGCATGCGTGGCGTAGTGGTTAGAGCGTCTGCTCTAGAGGTACCAAGTAAGAAGTTGATCCTTAAGTCGCGGTTTTGAATCTCACTGTGGGACGTTAAGACCGGTCTTTCGGAGGTTCATCTGCTTTACCCTCAAGAGTAAAGAAGAACATTTTCAAATATTTAATGTATTTTTACCATATAACCAATAGAGCCCCGTCTTGACACTAGAACCCCTGACCCTCGGACCATAAAATTCACAATTTGGGAAGAGGCATAAATGATTCTTGCTCCTCATAACGATGTACTTTGTGAGTTTATTTAATAATCAGGAGCAGGGATTTTCAAAGAATCAATGTATTTTCACTATATAATCAATGGAGCCCTAACACCAGAACCTCTGACCCATGAATTTCACAATGTTGGTAGAGGACTAAATGATCATACATTCATGCCAACAGTTTGACTGCTTGATGTCCAGGAGTTAAAATTACTGAGAAGAATGTTAAAGATTGCATTAATATTAGTGGTTTTGGCCCCACCAGTTAAGCCCCAGGGGGCAGGGACTGTGACGTTACAAATTTTGTTCCATTCACCCGTAGATGCCATATGCTAAAATTGACTGAAATTGTTCAGCGGTTTCAAAAAAGAAGCGGAAAATTTATGTTGAAGTTTTAACACACGACGGACGAAAACGGATAGCAAAGACCTAACAATGGAAAAACGATCACCAAGAGAGATAGAAATGGGGGACGAAGTATTACAATCATTGGCGAGGAGAATTAGGGAACTAGATGAACTAATAGAATCAGACGATTCAACAGAACAGTTGGTCATGAATATGCGGAACCCAAATACAGTAAGGAAAACATCCACAGACGTAAACCAGATCCTAACCTTGTTACGAAGCAAAATTGAAAATGAGGACATTTGCAATATTCCTCCGGCGGATTTAAATACCTATCTGGCCCATTTTTATGACTTACCTACACCAAGAAAATTGTTGGAACACAGGATATCTATTTCATTCTGAGTTAAGGAGGAATGCCACACCAACTTTTTATTTTATACATCTCTGAGTCAACCTTTTTAAACAATGGTTTCAGCATTGAAAGGCCGACATTAGGTCTGAATTATTTTATATGATTTAT